>NW_010558088.1:0-312 GCF_000687285.1 Phaethon lepturus | reverse complement strand
CGTTGCCGTACAATCCCCTCCGCAGCCTCCCTGCTCGGCCCGGTTTGCTCATTTCGGCACGGCTGTCCCCCGTCCAGCAGAAAAGGCATTAAAAGGGGATTTTCATAGTAGGAACATGGCACATCTAACTGTCTTTAGTATAAATCCGGGTTTTTTTTTGCATGTGTTTTCAACTGGCAGAGCTGGAAGTTCCCAGAAGAAGGTATGTTCCACAGGGGCCTTCTCACTTGCCTTCAAAAGGAGTTGCCTCGCTCACACGACAGCGGGACAGCTTCTCGAAAGCGCTTAAGGGTGCAGACGCGCCGCCAGGGA
>NW_010558087.1:51786-76829 GCF_000687285.1 Phaethon lepturus | reverse complement strand
GCCAGCTCTTCTTACGGCACATGGGGACTGTGTGGCTGTTTTGCGAGATTTGAGGATGATCTCAGCTTTGGTAATGAACTGAAGACAAATCACATAAAAAGTCTGGGCCTTTGCCTTGTTCTTTCAGAGGAAGTATACTAAGCTTATGGTTAAATAGCAATTTCTAGTATGAAGACAGTGTTAAATGAAGGGAATTTGATTAAGTTCAGAGAGGCCAACTTGGCAACACTCAATAGGATAGGGCTTTTTGGATGATTTTGGCACCTTTTACATCCTAGTTCTATCAAAGTTGCAAATACTGTGTGAATAGTGTTCCTATGGAAAAAAATGTATTTTATTTGCAGCCTGGCAGGAATGGAAAAATCTATAAGCTGGTTAAAAAGAAAACCAAAGAAAATTATTTGCATTGGGTTTCTGCCTGAGGAAAGCTTGCTCTGAATGCTGGACTATGTGTTACTTCATATTAAAAATGCCCCATTTATTCAAAATGTGTCTTAGCTAATAGATTTTGAGGAAAAATCCTACAAGATTGAATTTGTTTAGGAATGTCAGCTGAAGGTGCATCACATCTTGGGATAGGAAGTTGTTTGGCTGTTTTCAGGTAGCAAACCTTATTTGGTTAGGAAAATTAATTATAAATGCCAGGCACACTGATGGCTGCAGTTTCCTCTGGAAACCTACTGAATTTACAGTCTGGATTTAGTCATGGGTGGGATGAGAAATGGAGCAGGCTAGATAATCTTTCTAGCTAGATGGATGAGCAGTTTCTCTAGGAAAGAAAAAAAACCCACCTGACTGATTTTTCCCTTTAGAAGTAGTTAATGTTTTTTAAGGTCTCTTTCTCGACCTTTACAAACAAAGCATAAACACAGGGGGATGAATCTTCAGTGCATCTGCTTTGTGTCAGCCAGTAAGAAGTAGCATGCCTCCAAATGGATGCGTAGCCCTTACTGTACTGCGCTCATTGCCTGCACACATGCCACAGTTCTGCTTGTTTCTAGTCGTGTTGAACATCCTGCACCTTGGTATGTTTAATCCACGGGGCAGGATATTGTACAGTTGATATGGGCACCTACAGTTGTCAAATGCATTTTAGGTATGAGCTAGCCCTCTCTGACCAGGGCTGTTCAGCGTCCAAAAATTCCAGACAGAGTAGAATCTTTCTTTTTCCCTTGCCTTTACAACTCTCCCAAGCAGTAAAATAAGGACATAAAAGCAGAGTAGCCCTAATTGTGCTCATCTGTTGTGATAAGCTTTGATTTCAAAGCAATGCTGATAATCTTGAGGCTTCTGAGGCAATTCTGCAAGGAATTGCCTGGTCATGTTGGCTGCATGCTCTGTCCCATTGCGTGTCCTCCCCCATGTGCTATGCAGCTCATAAATAGGATCATGTCCTCCCTTGTTGATTTCAGCGCAAGCTTGGTGTGGGTTCACTTGGAAAGTTGAAGATAAAAAACAGAGGGGGAAAGTAGAATGATAAGTTTGCCTGAGGAAAAGCAAGTTGTTTACTGACCTTTTCTTGCTTTAATGATCTCTGTGTTCCACCTCTTATTCCAGGAAGGTCTGCTTATTTGTTGACTAGAGAGCATTATCCTAGACACTAGGATGACAAAGAATTGTTTACCACCTAGGCAGCTGCAGTGTTGTAGTGGCAGCCTTTGAGGATGAGAAGAGCACGTGATGGACACTAATTGGAAGGCTTAGACAACTGAGCAGTATCTGCCTTGAATTATAACCTTGTGCTGTGTTCCACACAAGATCTGTAAGATCAAGGCAGAAAACCTCACTGAGAGCTAGGATAGTTTCAGAGGCTGCAAAAAATCTGTTGGCAGTTGAAATGCCTTGCTGAATGGACACTGCCAGGGATGAGTTGGTTGACATGCCTCTCAACTCTATCTGCCTGAAGAGGAAAAAGTTTTGATGTGCTGTTGCAGAATTCTAAGCTGTGTGATGTTAGTTCTGTATGCATTGCAAATCTTTGTGGATTTAAAAGAGGACTAAGCCTCAAGACCTGAACAGGCTGATTTTTCATTAGGCGAAGCATTTGGCATTGTCCTGCATGACGTCCTTATCTCTAAACTGGAGACACATGGATTTGCTGCATGGACCACTCAGTGGATAACAAATTGGCTAGATGGTCGCACTCAAGGAGTTGTGGTCAATGGCTCAATGTCCAAGTGGAGAACCGTGACAAGTGGCATTCTTCAGGGGTCAATGTCGGGGGCAGATCTGTTTAACATCTTTGTCTGCAACACGGACAGTGAGATTAAGTGCACCTTCAGCAAGTTTGCCAATGACACCAAGCTGTGTGGAGCAGTCTACATGCTGGAGGGAAGGGATGCCATCCAGAGGGACCTGGACAAGCTTGAGGAATGGGCCCATGCGAACCTCATGAAGTTCAACAAGGCCAAGTGCAAAGTCCTGCTCATGGGTTGGGGCAATCCCAAGCACAAATACAGGCTGGGTGGAGAATGGATTGAGAGCAGCCCTGAAGAGAAGGACTTGGGGGTGTTGGTTGATGAGAAGCTCAACGTGACCTGGAAATGTGTGCTTGCAGCCCAGAAAGCCAACTGTATCCTGGGCTACATCAAAAGAAGTGTGACCAAGCAGATCAAGGGAGGTAATTCTGCCCCTCTACTCCACTCTCATGAGACCTCACCTGGAGTACTGCATCCAGCTCTGGGGCCTCCAACATAAGAAGGATATGGACCTTTTGGAGCAAGTCCAGAGGAGGGCCACAAAGATGATCAGAGGGCTGGAGCACGTCTCCTATGAAGACAGGCACAAGAGTTGGGGTTGTTCAGCCTGGAGAAGTAGAAAGCTCCAGGGAGACCTTATAGCAGCCTTCCAGTGCTTGAAGGTGGCCTACAAGAAAGCTGGAGAGTGACTTTTTACAAGGGCATGTAGTGATAGGACAAGGGGTAATGGCTCTAAACCGAAAGAGGGTAAATTTAGATTAGATACAAGGAAAAAATTCTTCATTATGAGGGTGGTGAGGCACTGAAACAGGTTGCCCAAAGAAGCTGTGAATGACCCATCCCTGGAAGTGTTCAAGGCCATGTTGGATGGGGCTTTGAGCAACCTGTTCTAGTGGAAGTTGTCCCTGCCCATGGCAGCGGGGTTGGAACTAGATGATCTTTAAGGTCCCTTCCACCCCAAACCATTCTATGATTCCTATGTGAAGTTCTGCAGAGATTGCTTTGTAGATTGTTTTTTAGATAGCTATGAACATTACAAGCCATGGTACATAGACTGATGGGCAAAATGAAAACCAAATACCAAAAGGACAGACAGTGGAAACAATTATCTTCACCAATGAGGCATGAAAAGGGAGCACATTAGTGGCTAGCAGCTTAGTGACAAAATTTGTCAAATGATTACTTTTCATCTTTGGAGCTTTTCTGGAGCTGCAAGGCTGTGAGTGGGGTGTCAGGGGTAGAAACCAAGCATCGATTTTAGTGGAACATTCATGACAGCATCAATTGTCACATGAGGGGAGATGGTGAGGAGGCAACAGCCTGATGGTGAACTACCTTGTCATTTTCCTAAGATGGCAGCGTCTGAGATAAAAGAACTGGAAGAAATGCTACTTGCATATCACAAGATCCATCCTCGTTGTAAAGACTTATGCAGTGATGTTTGCCTTTTTCCTGTACAGTGCTGCCTGACAGTCAGACTGCTCTCAGGAGCAGTGTGTTGGCTTGCAGTAGAGAAAGGGTTGCAGGATCTTGGTTACTTTTGGTGGTTTCACCAATAGATGCCAGTTCAGTGACAAGATCATGTGTTTTCTGTGTGTCCCCTTGAAAGCAGTTGTTGCCCCTGCCTTCCTTTTACATTGTAGACATATAACAGTCTGAGATGAAACATAAATTTAGGCTATTGTCCTGTGCCAACAATCTGTTCAATGTTTTCATAATGCAGCTAGAGTGATTTTAGGCATGTGTTTCTTTGTTTCTTTTCTTTAACCTGCTTGTAAGTCATCTTTATGCCTGAAAGAGCACATTGTGCAGTGAACTGCTTGGTGATCTCTGTGATACCCCTTTTCAAAGGTGTCATTGGTTTGTGTTTGAAGATGGGAAACTTGTAGTCTTGGCCTTTCAGAGAGGCACATTCAGTATAGGTACCCACTTGGTAAATAAAATACAAGACTAAATGTAAGGAAAGAGTTGTTTGCTTGGGTTTTTGCTCATTGGGCATAGGAGTCCAAAGATGGAGAACTGGCATCAAACTGGAGTGTAATGGCTGTGTGGGATTTCAGATGCAGAGTGACGGTGCAGGAGGCTTCAAAGGAAAGTGGAAAGCAATACAGGAAACCTAGTTGTCAGCCCAGGAAAATACCGGAGAGGAGAATCACATACACACAAAATAGGTATTTTGTGACATACCTCATGTACTTTGCTAGGAGTAATGCTTAAGACGATTTGACAACAGGGCTGATGTTACTTGGATGCAGTGATTTTTACATAGACACAGCTAGTGCTGGTTGCCACATAGACAGGCTTTTAGCATGGGGTAGATACTTGCTTACAGGACTGTTTTGGGGATGTATTATATACATCTCTTACCATACAGGGAAAGTGATATTTTTTTTTAACATATGCATGACAGGTTTTCTAACCCAGGTATCTGAAATGCAGGTCTCTCATGAAAGCCCCAGGATTAGAGGCTCACGTGTTCCTGTACAACACAAAGCCCTTCCTTGCTATGTGTGTCTCATCTCAGTATGAAGTGTTGACCTAAAACCTTGCTTGTGTTTCTCCTTGTATACCCTGGCAGCAGAGTAGCTGTTGTTGCTGCTGCACAACTAACAAAGTCTTCCTATTACCATCTGTCATGTCATACTTACAATTTTTGAGATCCAACCATGGCCCTCCTGGTGCGATTGACTTCCAATCATGATTGACGTTAATAGCTGTTTTTAGAAGTCGAAACCCAGTCTTTATTTCTGACAAGGGGAGCATGTTTGATTGATACTGAACTCATTACAATCATTTACTCAAGTCCAGAAGTCCTGGTGCAGTGACGTTTATGACAGCTTTGTTTCAGATGCATGCTTACGGGCTGTGACGGGCTTGCTCCAACGCTTTGAATTGAATGCTGTGGTTTGGGGGTTGAAGAAAGAAGGAGAAGGGAAATGGCACTTGTAGAGGAAGTAGACACCCTTTTTAGACAGTTGTCCTTTTACGGAGTAAGGAAATATAAATGAAATGTAACCCTTATGCATTGACTTTAGCCAATTTTTTTGTTTGTGTAGGTGGATATACCTTCCTCCTTTAAACTGTGGCTGGCTGGCAGTGGAATGCACGGGAGTTGAGATGCTTTCTGCCTGTTGAAAATATAAAAAAAATGCTCTGCAATGGTACTAAATCCCTAGCTGTTGCAACAGGCTCATTACGTGCTTGAGAGTAGCAGACTTTTCAGTTAGCCTTACTTTTGTCATTCATGCCTCGTCGCTTTTTATTTAATATTCAGTAAGTAGTTACGAGAGATACAGCCAAAAAGTTTTGATTCAACTTTGAAGCCAAGCTAGAAATAAAATGCTTTTGCTAAAAAACAAAAAATGGCAAACAGATTCATATGAATTAAGTTGGCAAAAGTAAATATTGCAGTAGCTTTAGTTTCATTGATTACAAGAAAAAGATGGGACAGCTGTGAATGAAGTACAAAGGACACCACCTGTATCCTGAAAAATCAATATATGAGAATAAATTGTGTAAAACACTGACTGTAGTTGAAAACCATGTTCAGTTGAGAACATTTTTAAAGTAGATATGCACTTCAGAACTTTGCTCTGCTATTCAGTGGTTTTCTCCTTCTGTACATTTTTAATAATTTATGAACAAACCAAAGGAAATTTTGAAGCTATGTTTTTTGTGACAGAATTCCAGGCTTTTCAGTACTCAAAACACAGGCAACTTTAAGGTTAAATGATTACATAGTAGCATCTAAGTCTGCCACCAAAATTTGCCCTACTATTTCTGTGCAACGTTAAGGAGGTTTTTTTGATGATTATGAGCCTGTTTCTGGTCCTTAGAATAACCTTATCGATGGGTTCCCTTCCAGCACTCTGCCTTATTTATACAAGGTTGTGAGTTTGAAGGACTGGACTGACAGCAAAGTAAAACAGAGCTTTCATGTCTGCTGAATGAGACATGGACTAAATAATAATAAACGGTAAAGACTGGATGAACTCAGAAATTCTGCATAAATAATGGGATAAAAATCAAGTCTGTGCAGAGTCAGAGGCAATTTTGACTTTAAGCCAAGTGTCATAACTTTTAATGACACACCTTACAAAGATAGAAGTTTATGGAATAGTTTGTGAAAACAAGCTACGAAAGGCATGAGTTCTTATAGGACTATATAGCAACATGAGTAGAATTCTACTTCAATGAGTACAATTGACTATATCTGATTGTACTCAATGCAACTTCTAAAATAAAATAAAACTTTGAAGAGGCATTTGTCATTGCAGTGTCAAAAGATGGGACAGAATATACTCATCTTGCATTCTCTGGGAGCACCACTAGTATCTAGGTGACAAACACTACAGGTTTTCTGGCAAAGTTATACTCATGGTTGCAAGAAAACAAACTCACATTTGAGTAAGTACATTGGGTAGCAGTGCCTACAGGCAGATAGCACAGGCCTTGGGATGCACAGCCATGCTATTGTTTGTGTATATAAAAGAGGTTTTTGTTCTTGTAACCAATGCATTAATACTTTTCTATGTATTTGTGGATGTGCTTGTGAAAACTTGATCTTTAAGTTGGTAGCCTTATGGACTGAGATTGTATTTTCATTAAAACTAGACTTGATTTTGCATGAATATCACTATTCACCTACAATGAAGGAAGAATGTAACCTATGTTAAGGCCTATCACATTTGTTCCTTTCTTCTTCTGGACTGTGCTTAAAAAAAAAGAAAAAAGATAAAAATTAAAGTTTCTTGACAGGAATTTTAAATCTTTTCTGAAGCAACTTTCCTTCTTTGAGCTGACTTAGCAAAGTGCCCCAACAGCTCTGTAGCATTCATGCTCTGAATGCAAATTTGAAATGCAAAGAAGGGGTCTGTTGTAATACTGCTGGCCAGAAGCAGTGGAGGGAGTCTAATTCTTCTCACCTTCAACTGCTTCAGTGCTCCTAGTTCTTGGGGACACCGTATTGGAAAAAATGTTGTCGGTTTGGAAACGACGTATGATTTGGCTTTGACTAGTTTTGATTTCAGATCCATGACCAGGTGAGGTACCTGACCAGGATGTAACGAGAGGGTCATATTTTGGAGGGGAAAAAAAATTAAATGGAAATAGCTGGGGCAAAAACTTTTACACATTTCTGTACATAATACACAATATTTTTTCCAAGTATGAGTGAATGTTTTCTTTAAAATTTGTAATGACCAGTATGTGCTTTTTTTTATAATCATGTATATTAAAGAACTGAAAAGTGAGATACAGTAAGGCAGATAATTTTGATCAAAGTTGGTTTTCTTTTATCTGAAAAAATCTAAATAAAAGATATGAGACTTAGCATTATCCTCTACAGCTGTAAGGCATGTTGAACAAGGCTCCTGTAATTATGTCTACAGGCAAAACAGAGTTCAATTCCTAGTTGAAGGTTTCCTACTCAACACGCCATGCCAGTATGACTAGACTCATGGTGGCAGCACTGTGATCATGAAGCTGATGCTCTGCAGATCCCTGGGAATCCCTGAGCTACTTCTAAATTTTCTGCAGCAGACATCAAAATAAAATTTACTGTCAGGAGTCTTAAATTTGTTTGAGAGGCATCCTCGCATCCATTGGAAAATGCCTAGCAGGGGGTGTGCAAATGGAGAAAGATTGCAAATCACTAGACTACACAATTACATATGTATGTTTATAATGAGGAGCTAATCTAACCCCAGATAAAAGCTCCCAGGGTGGGTTATTTTTAACAATTGACTTCATGTATATACTGGAAAAGAAAGTGCTTCTGATTTCTTCAAATGAAGAACATTTAGGCATCGGGTATTGGCTTGTGGCGCAAAAAAACAGATCACTCATGAGAGCTCTTCTATGTGACTGATCTGTTTTGAACTACTTTAGCAAGAAGACAGAATGCTTTTATGGTCAGTCATCAACTAACAAGACTTTTAAATCAATTATTTAGATATCAAATGCTACCTTGGCACAACTGCTACCTTCTAGCAATGACTTTCTAAGTAGATTGTACTCTAGAGGGAAATCATAGTGTCTATCTGCTGTTAGCGTGATTTATGCTTCAAGTATTGTGCATAACTTCAGCAATAATATTTGCATACTCGATTCTAACTATTTACAAGTGAAGCCCTTTAGTAATTTTTAGTTGCTTTTGCTTACATGATGTGTGACATTGTTGAAATAGACCAAGTTTTAATGGATGGGGCTAGTTGCTACAGTACAGATACTTTCTTGAACAGACTCTATGTGACTGAAGCTAGTTTTGCGCATAAATTTATGTTTAGTTATTAAGTGCTTACTTTTGTCTAGAGATTGAGGTGATCACATGTATAAATATTTGTAGACTGTTTCCTTGGTTATAAACTGTAAGACTAGATTAGAAACTACTAATAGCCTGGATTTTTTTAGGAAATGCCAGTATGTTGAGTAATCTATTGTTTTACCTTGGTTTCAATGCATTTGAGATACCTGTTGTCATTTTTTTAGCACGTGCATATTAATATTCTAGAGTGTTTTTTTTAATTGGCTTATTTTATATTCATGTTTGAGTTCAAAGAGTACTTGTGAGCTCTGGCTCTTTTCAGTGTCCTTTTAAAGAAACAGGTTACTATAAAGTTGAGGTAGACTAGCCCCATAGACTCTGTACCTTGCATATATGAAGAACTCAGAGTACCAAGTTGCAGGATATCCTATGTCTTCATTCAGCTACCTTCTGCTAGAAAGAGCTTGTGATGAGAGGGGAGACCTTAACAGAGAGATCTGTAGTAATTTCAGTCACCCATGTGGTTGTGTCATATTTTGCTCCCTGAAGAACTTAGCCCCAATCAGCATGGGGAAAGTAGTGTCTGCAACATCTCTTCCTTTTGCATACACTCTTCTAATGTCACAAGATAGTATCGTTCTGAGGATGTTATATGGCAGAGGTTTCTAAAGATATCCTCATAAAATAAAATCTTCCACTTCAAATTGCCACTGAAGACTCTCCACTGGGAAAGGAATGCTCTAGAAATAGCTGTTCCAGGGGAAGTGCCTTCTACATTTTAATCACCAACCAAGTATAGAGTCATAGACTCACATAAATCATGGTTAGAAGGGATCTCTGGAGGTCACCTAGTCTAGCCTCCAGCTCAAAGGGGGCTACTGCCAACAGTACATCAGGTTAACTGTGGCTTTGCCCTGCTGACTCTTGCAAATCTCCAAGGGTGGAGATTCTGGAACCTCTGAGTAAAGTAGCACTCCAGCATGGTCATTTTGCTCTTGAGCAGGAGGTTCAGCTGGTAACTAGCTGGAGTTTTGTGACCATCCAATGTTGGGCAAAATGAAAAATTAATCTCTTAAACTGTAAGACCTACAGAGCCCAGTCAAAACATCTTCTTTGAGCAGGCGTGCTGAAGGAAACATAAAGGGGAAATTCCATGCCGTTTTCCTTTAATCACTTTAAAATTTGACAGAGGAATTTGAAAATCAATTATACAGACATGACTGCAAGACAGCACAGCTCTTCTGGAAATAGCAGAATTTCTTCTCCTTGTTTTGCTGATCATGTAATGAGGAATCTGAAGCAGCAATCTGAACAAACTGGAGCTTAGGCAATGTTTTATCAGCAAAACAGTTATGGATTTGTGGTTAACAGGGTATCGACCATGTATTTTAGCGCAGTTGGCAGTTTTATCCTTTAATCTGCTTGTAAACCCTTTTCACTGGCTTATAAAATAGGCTTTCTCAAAATATGTAAACTGTAGAGGGAATTGTGTATAATGTTACACTGAGGTGAGCATCTCTTGTGGTTAATATGAAGCCATTTCTTCATATTAGGACTATGGAAAGAGTTTGATAAATAACAGAGTTACTGATTTGAATAAAAAGGGCAACAACAGAGTTAAGAGTAGGTCAAGCTGACTGAGCTAGATACCATAGTATTTGGTTTGAATATAAATTAAAAAGTTGGAGTGAACCCAACAAATTCTGTATTGGGGCAAGGAAATGTACTCAACAGTATTCCTTTCAGGACTAATTCCTGATTTCTGCTAGAAATAAGGCTATGTATGCAGAAATAACAGTGATAGAGATCCTTTGAGATATATTTTTCTTGTTATTGTGCATAGAAACTTGACAAGAGTCTTTCAAATTAATTTCCACTGGAAACCTTGTGCTTTTTCCAAGCAAATTTGCCGATAGCTTTTAGTTTGAAGAACAATCAATTGGTTTAAGTTGCAAGTCTTATGTTTATGGAATATGCCTGCAAACTTACAATACTTTTTACAACAATACAGCGAGATTTCATATCTAGTTGTCAGGAATTTTGCTCGCCTGATAGACGCATGCCTGAGGGCAAGTCTTGGTTCATGCACCACTTCCCTGGTGAGTCCTGCAGTATAGGTCTGCTTATCCAGAGATGGACTTCTCCTTACTGCAATTGAGTTTGCAGGTTGCCATGAGCATTAAGCAGTTCAAAATGTGTTCTCACATTTTAATAGCAGTGAGTTCCTGCCCTTCCAGGCTGGCTGATAATAAAGTTATTGTGTAGAAATGGATAGAGGACAAATGAAGTGCTGCTGAAAAGCTACATTGTGACAAGCAATATGGAGGAATAAAACATTTCCAGGGCTTTCATTTGTGCTGCATTATGTGAAATGGATGAGAGACTGTTTCTTTGTTCAGTCAAGATTTTGTTATGAGACAGCTAGGTCACCAAGGTTGGCTTATAGTGAAAACAAGAGGGGAATATCACTGAATCCTCGTTGCTAGCCGAAAGCAGGAGTGAACACTCATTCATTCACAACTGAGAAACATGAGATGGCACAGAACACAAGCTTTCTGTTTTATGAGAAATCCTAGGTAGAGGACTTTTTGTTCTCTTTATGAATAAGCTTTGTACTTGATCGTATGTAGAGTCACAGGTATTTCAGGTCTCAAAGCTGTATTCGTATTATTAGCAGTGGCCCTCCCTCGCAATCCATGCCAAATCTGTAGTACTTGCAGCCCTTTATTACATTGAAAAGTAATGACTGGGAAGTCTGTGTTTCTTTCTGTCTCTGTTTCCTCCCTCTAATGGGTTAAACGTTTTCTGTCTTTGTAAGAAATGAATCAATACAAATGGTTGAACCTCCTTGAAATGTACATCATGTTTTTTTCAGTTAAAGGATTTTTTTTTTATGACAACACTTAAGGTCTATTATGTAGTTAAGAATCCTAACCTTCCCCTAAAGTAGGTAAGTAATATTCTCTCCATTTGCAGCTAGTTAAACTGTAGCAAAGAGCTACACAAAATCATTTGTCAAAAGCAACGCAACATCATTTCCAGGGAGGAAGCTGGGACTCACACGTTCCTAATGCCTACTGCAGAGTATTTTGAATAACCAGGCTGTTGTGTCCTGACACAATAACATGTGCATGTGGTTTGCATGTAGCACACAAGTGAACAAGAATGCTGTTTTCTGTATTTCTTGACTGTTTCCTCATGCCAGCCATATGTTGTTCATTTAATCAGCACCATTTGCTAATATTTTTGTTAGCCTGGTGTGTATTTTTTTTCAGGTTTTCTGAGTCCTGTGTCACTGATACACTGAGAAAGTCATAAATTGCTAACAGAAGGGCAAGAGTCAACTTCAATAAATCCCTTCTTGGGGCCTTTTCTCCAGAAAAGGAGGTCTCTCTGTGTTGTGTACCAAAGACTATTTGATTGCTTGGTACAGTAAATCAAACTTGTGATGGAATGGGTAATGAAATTCTTAAAAGGGTTGAAATAGTAATTTCCTTTCCCTGTAGAGCTCCTCTTCAAGATGTTTGTTTACCCCTTTTCAGATGGTCTCCATTGATCATTGTTCAATGCTCTGTTTCATTTTCTCTTTTACTGTTTAAAAGTTACTTGGCTTTCTGCAAATAAGGCAAAATATATTGTGCATAAAAAGCAGTGTGCAGTATTACCTCTCTGTGTTCAGAAAAATATGGAAACAAATAACAACAATTAAGTGTACAAAATTTAAAAAGGAAAAATACTGTTGCATATATGTAAGCACATAAATACATGTGCAGATATAAGTAAAGTCACATAGTCATCCACATTTTTTCTCAGTCACCTCAACTTCTGTGGATGCATATTGTTGATGAGAATATTTATGAACGTGTTAATTCATGTATATCTACTTAATTTCTTTCTTGTATCAGAGGGAGAAAAATGGTGTGAGATGAGGTTGACATTGTGTGATAGATCTAGAAAGAAAGGGGTACTTCTTCTATGTGTTGAATGCTGGCAAAATGCAAGGTCCTCCTAGCTTGTAGTTATTCCATGCTCTGAGCTGGAGCTGCAGGGATTAAGTTATGTCCACAGGGGAGAGAGACATCCCAGACACTGGTAAACACATCAGAAGACCTTGATCCAGTACTGTTAAAACTGCTTGGAGTTTCATATGGGGAAAACATCCAGCTGTCTGTGCCTGCCATAAGGGGAGAAGTTTTGTTCTAGCATTGGCTTAGTGGTACCCACTAGCAGCCAGCTATGACTATGCATGCCACATGTGCATGTGGTAGTGATAAGGCAAGGGTTTGTTTTTGTCCATGCTCCTTTATTGACCTTGCAGACACCTATGGCCAATACTGCCAAAGGACGACAAAAAGATTGCTGATTGCAGCTATGTTGCATCTCTGAGGTGGCACTAGCATAGTGCGAGCTCTCAGTCCAAGGAGGAGGTTGGCCCCTGGGTTGCAGGGCAGATAATTAGCTGCAAGATGTAGTCTTCTGATGCCAGAACTATTCAGAGGTAGATAACCCGGTCCCTGGTGTCTTGAAACTTCATGTGCCTTATTCCAAAATAATATATCTGTTGTTAGGAAAATACTTTTTGGAGAGGGAGGTGTGTGGAAGCTTATAGGCATTGTTGCAATGTTGTGTAATGTCAGAGGTAAAGAGGATGCCCAAAGAATGACGGAAGAAATTTATAACCCACCACTCAAAGAGATGGTTAATTAACTAGCAGGCTTATTAGGAATAAACAGGAATATACCAGAGGATTTCAGAATGAAAGCTAAGCATCAAAAGCATCCATTCCTATCAGGGATGAGGATGACCTTACTTAGATTTATAGCTGAAAATGGCACACTGCCTTAGGATTTTTTATCTCTCTGGTGATTGATGTTGGCCATGGGATGCTTCAGCGTTGCGTTTCTCTCATTTAGCTCTATGACAGCTTCATGTGGGGAGCTCACTCTTAAAACTACAGTTGCTGTTCTTCCTTTTTTGCATAGAATATTTTAAAGACAAAAAAAGCCCCACCCCAAAATTTTAGTCGGTTCTGTGGGACAGTAGCTTGAAGTCCATTCATGTTTAGGACAAGATGTTTGAAAGTAGTGTACTGCCCACAAGGACGGGTGGGGTAGAAACCCTTCATATAATGCACTATGTCTGGCCAGTGAAGAAAGGATGATTAGAGACATAATCCTTGATGTAACTTTGCTTCTTGTGTTAAAGATTGGGCATGAAGCATTGCTGTTGGTGCAGACAACTCATGACTGACATTGGTTGAGCTCTGCTAGCTAGCCAAGGCATGCATGGTGTAGCAGAAGGCAAAGGTTTTTATCTCCCACCTGTTCAGGACTACACACTTTTTCACAGACCAAAGAACAGGATAAATCTTACAGGGATGTAAGTGAAATTCTTATACCTCTCTCCCCTCTGATTACATGGTCAAAGTCACAGCTTAATCATCTCTTAGATGTGTAATGTGAGAGCTATTCGACACTAAAAGTTAAAAAATCCGTATTTTGTGACATCTGCTACCTATCAGACACTGTATTCAGTGGATTGTACAGTGAAATTCTTGTCTCATACACAGATACTAAATAGCTTTTCACTAAGCTGAGCAATCTCTGGAATGGGAAGTAGGAGAGTTTAAAGTGCATGTCATAGTTTCATGAGAGTATCCCTCTGAAACTGGGAGAGGAAGTCTACAGGCTGGCAGAATGTTGTTTCTCAGTGAAAAATTAACAGTTGGTCATGATCTTCCCAAAAGTACCTTAGGGTTTATTCAGTCTGGTACCTGATTTTTGCACCTCCTCTAAAAGATGGCACTTCCAGCCCTTGATCACACTCGTTTGTCTGTGCAGTCCTGACTGAGGTAAGACTGCCATCTATTGAATCCCCAACATTATTTCCTGCAAAATTTAGCTTTCCGTCCAAGTGCTGACCAATTCTAGTCCTGCTTTGTTTATGAGACCTGACAAGATTGGAACCCTCTCTGGCATGCCTGCAGGCTAAGTCACCTTGCAAGCAGCCATCAAAGTGTCAGAAAGCAGCAACTGAGCAAGAGCTCTCACCTTGCTGCATTGATTCCTTTTACACTGAAAGAAGATATTACAGATGCATCTTTCCAGCATTTGGTTGTCAGATGCATTTTTTCCAGGGCTTGTCAACTTGAGTAGGATGCAGCTGTCTTCCATCAAAAAGAATTCCAGGCACTTGAGGATAATAGAAAGAAAGAGACAAGAATAACTTTCAGAAAACACCAAATTGGAACATGATTAACAAGAAAAAATACCCTTCCATTCAGCTCATTGATTCCTTTCAATGGTTTCTTTCTGCTTTCATTTATATGCAGGAATACTATCTAGTGTAATAGTATTCATACCCTGCACAGTAGCAGCAGAAATTTTTAAAAGCACTGGCAGTATGCAGTTTTCAAATGCCTCCTCCCTAGGCACCACTTCATCTTAATAGTTTGATAATGTGGAAATCCCATAAGCACAACACTTGTCATTTATTCTTTCGCGTTTCAAGATGTGTTTTGTGATGAAGTGCCTGCTCCAAGGCCCATGTAGATCCTCTGTTGAATGCAGTGGACTTTAAATCGGACTCTCATTTAAAGAAGAAACATGACCATATGTTCATTTGAACCCACGTGGCTCCATGTCCTTCCCTGGATGCCAGTGCAGCAGAGCTATAGCAATTTACGTAAGCAAAGTTGAGGGGCCTTGAACACAATTGCTGAAGCATTCTTTGTTAGGCTTTGGGGACTTCTTTTACACAGTCAAGAAGAGCAGGTGCTGGCAGATGGGGAGGTGGCTGGCCAGCTGTAGACACACAAGGATCACTACTAACCTAACGCCTGGTAAGTTTTCAGGCATTCCCTCTCCATGTGCTGAGCAAGCCAATGGTGCCTGGTTAAAAGCCCTATTTCGCTTGACATCTTTTGCTAGTCTCTCTAGAGGACCTCAGGTCTACTGGGCTCCATCACTGTAAGGCTTTAGCAGTTTTTTTAGCAGTTTTCCTTGGAGTATCTCCTGTGAGTAATCATTTTCAATGGTATCATCTCTTTCAACCAAGATCCTAAACATCATGCACTGCAAGATGGAGCTAAGCATTGATGCCATCTAAGCTTAAGTTGTGATCCACAGCATATCAAGGGCTCTCATTTTATGTTGCCTTTAATACAAATGCATGCAGCTATGCCAACTGAGAAATAAGGTAAATCACAGCCCCAGTTCTCCCTCTTTGCTCCCCCAGGAACTGCTGTAAGTCATTTTGAGTGCTCAGCTCTAAAGGGTGGTATATTTCCCTGCAGAGATAAACCAGAAAAGCTGCTTGTGCTTGCAGATCCTTCCCTTTGGATTTATAAAGGATAATGCACTCCTATTCAGGCACCATAAATGAGGTAACCCATCACCATCAGAAGGCAATTGAAAAAGGAGGGAGCAAAGGTTAATGTAAATCTTAGGCTAGCTTGGTGTTGCCTGGCTATTGGGAAACCACTGTCCCCTGCTCACTTTCTACAGCACAAAGAGCTGAAGCCTCACCTTGTTCTGCACATAGTAGTCACTTGTGGCACTTACCCTGAAGCTGTATGAGCAATGAACTCCTAATGGAGCCTGAAATGCTCAGCCATTGTAATCTGCAGTATAAAAGATGGAAACATCCTCATCCCCGTTACGGAGATAAATTGAATGGGCACAGAAATGAGAGCAAAAGGTTTTGGAGTGGATGGAGCAAATGATACATTTTGCCATATAGAATATCAGCACATATTGAGTGAAGATATTGCTCAAAAGGGTATGTTAAAGTATATGACTGCTCATATGTGCTTATGCACACATATGCTCCTGTGTTCTCTCTGTTGGTGTTCTTGTCACCTGTTTTTCTCACTATGCAAAGGCAAATGTGGGCTTCACCCAGCCTAAAGTTGTGCTGTGGTCCTGTACGAGGCCTTTCAGCAAAATAAAAATACTTGTGCAATAACCTCTGTCTGAACTGCATCTTGTTGGGGTAGGACTGACAGAAAATGGCATCAAAACCGAAACATGCTTTTCTTCCTTGCAAAATTTCCATTTTTCCCATTTACCAGTCATCCTTGGGGCTCTTCAGTCAGAGATCAATAAACTTGTCCCCAAGTGCTAGGCACCCAGAGAATGATGATGGACCAAGAGCACATTGTGTGTTGCAAATGCAAGCATCTTGTCCATGGCTTGGCTTCCAAGTCTAAGGGAGATCTGATTTCCCTCAGCATGTTTTTGGGCATTTACAAAAATAAATTTCCCCACTCTGTGTGTGAAATATTAGCCAGGAAAAACAACTGACTGGTTACTGTATGTGTTTTATTCCTCCTGGATCAAGTATGAATATGGATCATCATTTGTTTATGCTGGACAAAGAATTTACATAACTTTAATAGGGCTTTCTATTAGTTTGTGACAAATAACGAAATGACAATATATTAATCATTCCAAACCCCATTAAAGCTGTCAGCTTTGCAAATGATTGATAAAATGCTCTGATTCAGACTTGCACATTTTATCCCTTACCACAACCACAGCTTCATGTATGAGGCAGAGCATTCTCACCAATTTCTCATCAAGGATAAGTAATTGGCCAATTAAATCATAGGCCATGATATCTTGTAGAGTGGAATTAAATCAGTGATAGTCTACCTCTGAACAATTTGAATCTTAATGTAGGATAAATTAAGCTCTCTCCTTCGCAGTTGCCTTCATAAGGAGTCCTCTGGTTTGAATAATGAAAATCCTGAATTTGTCAGTCAGGTAGGGTTTTAGACTCCTTTGCTCTCATGGATGTGTTGTAGGACTGGGCTCCACCTTTACATTTGTTATTGAAAAGGCATTACCAGCTTGGTTGTTAAAATAATGCCTTCCTTATTTATGGCTGAATCTTGACATCTTGATAGCAGGAAGAGTTTTGTCAGTATCAGGACTGCAGGATTTGATTTTGGGGCTTTCACAGATTACCTTCCCCCAGTAGTTTCGGCTTCTCAGTAGTGGTAGTAGTTGAACTAATATTAGTATTCCAGTAGTGTCTAGAGGTTTTGAGCTGTACCAGAGTCCCATTGTATCACAGATGCTGTATAAACCCATAGTGGGGAAAAGTCCCAATCCTGCAGAGACTACAGTGTAAACAGGCAAGACAATGTGTAGCAGAAAGGAAATGGTATCTCTCTTTTTCAGATAGGGTATCACAGTTCACATGGGACAACAGAACAGTAACGCTGTTTTCAGAAGTGTGGAGAAATAAAGCATTTTGTCGAATGTCAAAAAGAAAATCTCTGTCAGAGTTGGGAGTGAGCCTACGTTTCCTGAGTCCCAATATACTACTTCGATAAAAAGACAATCCTCCTCCTTTGTGAATTCTAAACAAAATTTAAGCATAGCTCTGGCAGGCTGGAAACAAAGTAGCGTTCTTCTGGTAGGTGAGAAAAAGCATTGTGCTGAGTGGATAACATGCAAAAAGTAAACAGATCATAAAAATAAATTAGCTTTTCTTTTTTCCCTCTTACTAATTTGATTATCTTAGCAACACCACTAAAACTGTAAGAGTTTTTTCTATTTTGACACAGAGCACCACCTCATACTTGGAATATCTCTTTTTAGCCCTCAAGTTTAGCCTGGATGCTTGGATAAGTAGGAACAAAACAGGTGAAGTGTGTCCTTGAGTGCCTAGTGACAAAAGTTATGTACGTGACCCAGGTTTGGTGCTTGCACTCCCACATCACTTTTCTGCATTCCTTTGCTGGCAGTGGCAGTTCCCCAGCTCAGAACTGAATGTTTTCAGGGAAGTCCCTCCCTGAAATATGCAATAAACTCAAATGCTGATTTTTAGATTAAGCCCATGCCCAGATATTTTTCCACACAGAGGGCGGGAGTCCAGCAGGGGACTTAAAAAAGCACAGGTAAACCCATAAGTTCCCTTAAAAAAATAAAATTCTTTCGTGTTTTTCATGAAGCCTCTCTACTGGTAAAACATGGCCTATCTGTTCCTGACCCTTCCCCTGGGTACAAGTCAGACAATGCATTTGCAGAAGCAGCGGTAGGACCATGAAAAGCCCTACCTTGGGCTTACATTCTCCACCGAATCTGTGGCATTGCCACCCAGCTTCCAGTAGTGGAGAATTTGGTCAGATGTCTCTACAGTGGCAGATGAGGAGGGCAGTAATGCTGCTTCTGCTTCACTGGAAAGATTTCCTGATGGCAAAAGAGAAATGTCGGCTTTGATTGTGGTAGGGCTCTTCCCAACCCAGCATGGAAAAATGAATTGTTGAGCAATTATTTTTGGTGCTCTGTGAACTTTTTGTAGGTGGATTGTGTGCCTATATGTTGAGGAAGGAACAGACTTGGCCTTTCACAGCACACCAGAAGAGGTTGATTGATTTTTTTGGAGGGAATGTGCCCAGACACCATCAGGGGATAAGTGGTAACCAGCTGGTGAGAGCTATTTAGAACAGAGACACATTTGGAGATTAAGTTTTGACTGTTGCACTGATGGCCTTCAGCCTTGTTGCCTTAATGGTGCAGACTTGGCAGCACAGAGGAGTAGGAACACCTGTCTTTTGGCTTCCCCAGCTCTGGCTTGAACATCATATCATTTGAGATGCTGGACATCTGCTGCTAGACGTTGCTGTTGTGAGCACTTGCATACATTTTCAAATAGTTGCTTATGGGATAAATGCAAGATTCAGCTGGGGCAGGGTGTCAGGAAGCAAAAACTGCAGGTGAACATCTTTGCTTCTGGAGTGATCAGTGAGCTTATTTAGAAAAAGCTGCAGAACAGTAGTGAAATGGGTCTCAGCTGTGCTGCATGCCAGGCTTGTGCAGAATCTGAAAACAAGATGTAAAAAGCACCTGCATTTAATCAGTCTGGGGAGAGTTCTTTATCAGGACTTCTGATCAGCTGCTGGTGCGTAACAACACCCAGGGAGGCACTGGGAGTTGTTATGTCACCGGCAAGATATAATGGTGTTATTAATGTAATGCTCTTTAGATTGTTTAATTTGGAAATTCAGATTTCAATGTCAAATTCGCAGTCCAAATTCCTAAATTAAACATGAATTGCTTGGGAGATTTTCCAGAACTGCTCTTTGTTGCGTCAACCCCACTGTTGCTTTTATTGGTTGTAGAAGCAAGCATTTTGCAACAAGCTAATTTGGCCCTTGCTGCAGGAGCCGGAATAGCTGCCTTGAGACATTCTGAGCCCGTTTTCTGTAAGAACCTGCAATTTTGAATAACATCATCAAAGTCATGGTGATGGAGGCTGAGTGGGAGTGGAATAAAAAACGACAAAAGGAAGGGTAATTCCCATTCTCGTTATGGCATTCATTTGGTCTCCGTATCTTGCTAGTTGTCTGCTTAATGACTGTTGTCTCCTCAGTCCTCCCAAGGGTCTTGGTGTTTTTCTGTTTTTATAAGAAATTAATCATCTAGGTTCGGCATCTTCATTGCATAAAACATCTACAAAAATCTAAATGCAGACACTAGGGTTTTGTTTTGATGGTTAAAATCATGCTGTGGGATTCAACTCTGCAAACACTGTGCTATCAAAAGTTGCTTTGTAACAGCTTTGTGAAAAAGAAGAGCGGGGTTAGAATGTAAATCCGTACAGTTATTTGTTAACAGATGAAGCTCTGGAGCAACTTTTTTGTTTGATCTGTACTGGAGTTTTTGGTATAGTGTTGTACGTGTCTGAATGCTGGATCACTGCAGTCTGGTTCCTTGTCGACAGCAGGACTTGTGCGAGTTCTGCACTGCTGAAAAGCTTGTCCCTCTTCTGCGTGTGAATGGGTCACAACTGAAATACAGGTGCATCTGGTTTCTATTCGCTTCCCTCCACTCTTGGCACTTAGTAACGGCGTTGAGGATGGGCTGTGGGACAGCAGCTATTCTGGATTAGAGAACAAATGCTGTGTCTCCCCCAGTCCCAGAAGAGCTGAAGTATTTGGAGCAAGGGCTTTGCATGACTCCCTTTTCATTGCATAAATGCATGTGTTATCAGAACAATTTTCTGGACAGCATGTTTTCTGATTTTTTGTAAATCCAAAAGAACTGAAACAGATTTATTTCATCCTTTTCTTAAGGTAATTGAAGACATAATTTAGTCCTTAATGAAGAATAGAAACATGAAATGGTCGTTAAGTTCAGTCTCTTAAAATAGCAAGTGACATCGTGCTAAGTCCAGAAGGGCTTACAGAAACACACTCTGCTGCTCCTCCCTTCCCAAAATGCACAATGCAAAACCTCTTGCTCCATAAATAGGTGTAAGAAATACCACTAGTATTTAGATTTTTATTGCATTTTTGCCTAGCTATTTCCCCTTTTTTAGCTTCTTTGATAGATAGCGTTCAACAGATTACCTTTGAACTTTTCTTAATAAAACCAAACTGGTATAGTTCACTTAGTCTGTTCTTGGAGTTACTGGCAGTTACAATTGGGTTATGTTAGTGCAGGGTGGATTTTCAATATGCTCCTAAATTTTGGTCTAACCTATGTACTCTTTATGCCAAGGAAACCAAGACTCTTGTCTCCCACGTCTGTTCAGAGACTGTTGGTGGTACCAAAAACATGTATTCTGGTCTCTTTTGTAAAAAGAGGTGAGTCTGCACTCCAACACTCCAGAGAGATACTTTGGATGCTTCGTTGTAGCAGTGATAGCATTAGGGTATGGATGGGACACTTGGCCTTGTCAGATCTATCGCAGCAGGATGTGACTGAAAACTTTTCAGTCTAGACCAGTAAAAGTGTGTGTGTCTTGGTGTGTAAGATATGACTTCTCTGGGTTCAGCTGAGCTGTTGAACAGTTTCAGAAGCCAGCAGAGAGCTGCTGTTTACCTTTTCCTCACTCACTTTGTCATTTTTGACCTATTACATGAATTTTGTTTCAGCCTTGTTTCCACCCAGATGTGGCTCAGGCTGGTGACTGGCACATGCAGTATGTGGAGTAGGAAGGAAGAGAAAAGAGGAGGGAGGGAGAAGAAAAAGAGCTGGAAGTGTGGTCAAAACCAGACAGTATAAGAGTATATTTGGAGGATGATATCTTGCTTCTGAGAATATTTTATGCCCTTATTATTCTGTTTTTATGAGTTAAGAGTCTGTAGTTAACATTGCTTAGTTGCTAATGTGTAACAGCTAAAACGTGCCCCTCCTAGTGCTATTTCCCAACAAAAGAGTGGAGCTATGTGTCGGAAAAGCAAAGGGACATGCTGAGTCCTGAGCAAGACTTTTCTTTTTTCCTGAAGGATAATGAAATCTGAAAAACAGAGAAAGTTTAATATTTCTTGCTTTAATGTGAGTCTGGTAAAAGGCAGTATGAGTATGCTGTGAAGTGGATGTACAGAATGGGTAATTTAATTTTGTTGCTGTTGTGATCTGCTGGACATTTTCCCAAAACAAGAGTAGGGAGTAACTGGCATATTTCATTACAACTGCCCAGATGACTAGGAGGAGATGAAGCCTTTAATTACAAGATGGACCATCCTGAGCCAGCATTACAGCTTGTGGCTAAAGCCACAGCCAACCCTAGAAAAACCTAGAGGGGTCTCAAATAGATCACCTGTATGTACCTGGTAAAGACTTTATTTTAAGAGGATTAATATTTTCCATGAACTGGAATAATTCACATGAGTCTCGTCTCCTAACCACATGGTACTGAAGCACACTGACAGCCAGTTCTTTTCTTCTGTGTTTGCATATCACTAACATAATTTTTTATAGGTGCTACCCTGTGTGGATAGGACCTTTAAACACCATAGTTAAACCTGTTGTCTCCCTTTTGACTTTTACCTTCAAATCTGCAAGGCTGGTTGCCATCAGCAGTTGAGAATGATTAACATTCTTGCTGATTTTGCTTGCCATCAGACTGTCAAGCTAGGAGATGACGTGCAATACTCACGTAAAAGTGGAATAGAAGAGATTTTTTTTTGTATTTTTTGTAAATGTTGTAAAATGGGTAAGAAGCTGAATGGAGTGAACATCATGAGTACCAAGAAGGGTTGCCTTTGGAGGTATTTCATTAAGCTAACCTGTATGAATGAGTGGATTTCTGTTTTACTCAGAACATTTGGAATAATGAACTTTCATTTGAATATTTCAGGTTTTAGGAGCTCCTTCAACTCCATTTGGCTCTAATGGGCATTGAGAGGGCTCAACTTATTGCAGGAAGAGTGCCCCAAAATTATTCCTTTATGCACAAGACTTACATGATTAAATTTGGGATCTGTCTGTAGATGGTGTTTTATACAGTGATAAAATTTATTCTACTAGTTCATATACATATCTTGAAGATTGGCATGGAAAGCTGTATTTTGCCGTTGTCAGATGGTCTGCCAGTGAAATGAATGAGGGAAGCATTCACTGCATAATGCTTCGGTATTGCAGACAGTACCTGACTGTGAAGAACAGCCATTCTGTCGCAGCTCTGTAGAGTTGTAAGACGTAGGTAATTTTTTTGTTTAGATACCTTAAGACCTGGATTGTGGTCATTGATGCTGAATGATCAATTAGCTCATATCTCAACCCAGGAAGTCTCAAAGCAGCTTGCCACCTTGGTAGAGCAGTGCCACCGGGCTGTTCTGGGTTAGAATTAGCGTAGCCTAATGCTCTGGGTGTAAAGCAGTCATTTGGCTCCAGCAAACCCTTCTGGTAGCGGGACACTGTTGGGAAATTTCTTGCTCTCCATATTTGGGAATCTTAGAGGATGGATGGCAAAACAGGGGCTGCGACAATTGGATATAAAGGTGCTTAAAGGCACCAGGACAATTCCTGTATCAGCTCAGGAAACCTGACCTTGTCTCCCGCATTAGGTTATGGGCTTGTATATTTGGAAAGGGGGTAGCTAACTGCAGTTTAACCAGAGAGTTAATTTTCACATAACAAGTTGGCTCATTTGCAAATTACTATGTTTTTCTGAGGGATGAGGAGAACATATCAAATAAAAAGCACCCAATATTCAGAATGGACAAGGAACAATGGAAGTGTCCTTAAAGGGCTCACATTACATGTTATAATCAGCTGCAATGGTATGAATTTTTCCCCTCTCTTCATATTCTTCTAATCAATGCTGAAAGATTAAAAAAATCACAGTTTCAGGTAGTTTTGTGTGCACAGTATTTAATTTGTGGCACAAATCAATGTGAGTCAGGAAGAAGGGCACAGAAAGGTTGACTTGCTTTGCCAATACACTGTTCAGTGGCCTGGTACATTTTTTCATCATTGCTACTCATGTAGGCATCAATATGGCTCTGTGCAAGTATAAAAGGATCCATTTTTGTGCAGGGTAAGGACTGTGGTTCTGGTGGCATGAAAGTCAGTGTTGGCGTTCTTTAATCTGCCAGTAAGAATAAGTTTGAAGGATTTCCCTGTGGTTTTGGTAAAGCAGAGACACCCAACATGGGGTTCCAGTGAACTTCCCTACAGCATCAGGAAAGTCAACGTGTTTGATGTCTGTGGTTAATTGTGTGAAAAAATGTCAGTGGGAAAATTAGTTCCCTTATCAGTGAAATTTAGCTTGTGCAAGCTATAATTCATGCAGGATGTAGGCATCCAGGTCCTCTTGTGCAGTTTACCAGCACCTTGACTTTAGTAAAGCTCTGACCCTGTAAAGTTTGGTACTCCCACACTAGGAGCAGTATGCATTAAAAGTAGCAACTGAAAATAGCTATTGAATAGGATTTTTGTTTTTATAAATACAGACTTTATACATTTTCTTCACATGTGTCTGCCTTTGGGTGGCGTGAGGTGTCTTCTCCCTGAGAGAGGACTCTAAGGGGGGACTGACAGTGTGGGTTTTTTTAGACTTTACAGTGTGTTTGTCTGGGAGAACAAGAACTAAGTGCAGATATGTCAGCTGTAGTTGAACAACTGAAATGTTGGTGACTGTCAGGGAAAACAATAAAAATGCATATGAAATCCTATTTTAATGCAGTTATTTTAAAAAACAATGCCCCAGGAGTGCCCAGTTTTAGATGTTGCTACTCAGAAATCCTGTAGATGATACAAAAATTTGTGGAGCAGCCTTTTCCATGGGAAGAGCGCAATACAGAACAAGCAAGCAGCAGCCTAGTGAGTTGATCCTCTTCAGCATCTCCGTTCAGGCAATCCTGCTGCTATATCGGTGGGATTTTTCTGCAACCGAATTGTCACTTCATGAGAGCAGAGAGTATTTTCAAAAGTGAAAATACCCCTGATAGCTTCTTTGGAAAGAGTTTTACCTTTTTGAGAGCTTTTAAGTTGACATTGTAAGAAGCCAGTAAACTAGCAACCATTTTGATATGTAGAGGTCAGAGATAACTATTACACAAAGTGGCTGGCAGAGAAAATCCAGGCCTTTTAGCAGTGGATTTATGTTACAGCAAGTTATGATCAGGCAGTTAAATAGCCAGGTTATTTGCATCATCTGTGTGGCACTGCTGTGCTATTAACTGTTCCTCCTAGCGTCCTCCACAAAAATGTTTTTGAGGGTTTATACTTAATTGCATATCTATCCTGAGGCCCAGTCATCTTGTCCTTGTCTTAATGGCTTAGCAAGGATACCATGAGCTGCAGGCTAGGGCATATTGCTTTAGCATAAGAAATCCA
>NW_010558087.1:5773-51755 GCF_000687285.1 Phaethon lepturus | reverse complement strand
CTTTCCCTTATTCTTTCCATTATTTGTTCTTATATGTTCTGCTTTACATCCTTTGAACATGACAGGAATTTCCCCCCCCCCCGCTCCCCAGTAGTCGTGTACGTTTTGAGCACCATATATATCCCTTGGCTATGGCTGAAAAATAATGGAAAGAACAGTTGCAGCTATTCCTTAGCCAGCGGCAGCAATCACTGCATGCTGCATCGGCTGCTCTGCAAGGTTCTACAGCTCCCTGCTCAGTAGCTAGTACAATTACCTTAGTTTATTTATGGTTATGGGGTTACATAAGGAGTAAATCTGGGGAAAATTTCCATTTTCATGGTACACCTGGAAGCATCAGTCATTGCACAAGCTCAGCCATCTTACCTCTGTTGATGCAGAAGCTGAAATACCATCCGTTCCAACCCTGCTATAAACCCCTTTCTTGGCCATGATTCTGTTGTCACCTCACATCTGGGTGTCTAGTGATCAGCCCCACTGAAAAAGAAAGCCAGCCAGCAAGAAGGTACATCTGCACTACCGTTTTAGTTTGCTTTAGAGATGTGCTTTTGAAGTGAACCCCTCCAGTTTTCTGCACTTATGCTTTGGTTCACAGTAGTCTTGGTGCTTATGAACTGGGCTTCTTTTGAAAGAAATTAAACCACAAGATGCACCTCGCATATCCAACTTCTAGTTCTTATTCAATCCATGGGAGACTAACGTAAAGCTAGTCCCAAGTAAACCACTCTGGAACATATACGGTGTGGATGCTGGGCCCTTAGCACCACCGTCATACAAAACTATTCCTATCAGGCTATACCACTTGCTCAATAGACATTGCCCAGGACTACAGAGCTGTGTAGAGCAACTCACTCCCTGGAGTTCAGCTCAAGCCTTCATGTATCTCTACTCGTCCATGGAGGACTCCATATTCAGAACCTACCTTGACGGAGATGGTGGTGGTGGTTGTTTCAGCAGCCCCTGAGTCTTTGCACCTGGGGAGAATGAGATCACTTTCTCAGACACCAACAGCTGGGCAGCTGCTGGCCAGGGAGGAATGCCTCCTTCATCCTACAGTAATCGTGGTCCTTTGGAGATGGGTGATCCAGATGAACTCCATAATTCATTTTCTTTCCTCAGTGTTGTGAAGAAACCAGCTACCACCAGGACTCTGGATCTGTTAAGGGGTGGAAGCACAATTACATCTGCTTCATTTCACATGCTGTTAAGGAAGAAGTGCTGAAGACAGTGCAGGATACAAATACTTTCTGAGTAGTAATGTTTATTACTGCTACTATCTGAATGAAACGGAAGAAATTATTGTAGTTATATAGTTGATAAATAATCAACAACAAACACATTGTGTGGAGGCTGTGAAAGTTCAGAAGATGCTCCACAGCAGCTGAACAAAAGATTGGAGTTGCAGCTCGTTCCCACCATGTGGGCTGGGCAGTAAGCAGTGTATTTAATCCTTGCCAGCACAACTGGGTGCACTGCTTTTTTTATCATGCTGTACCAGAAAACTCTCTAGCTGCACAATACTAGCGTTTTCAGTATTATATGATCACAACTGAAAATACTACTGAATTACTAGAAAACCACCAAATTAAATGTTCCAAATAACCACGGTGCCATTTGCCTGACAGATAATGTTTGATTTTCTGAAGAACCATACAGCATGCAGAATTAAGCAAGAGGAAATACTGCATGGTTATTAATTCTTTAATACTCGAAACTACTTAGCAATGGACACACAGATCAAAGCTTTGCTTGAGAAGATTGAGCTTTCGGGACAAGAGAGATTGGGAGCAATCTGGATATGGCAGAATCTTGTAGGATAAAAAACCCCATTGATTACATTTCCATTAGTTTTAATATCTCCTTTGTGTTCAGTTTAGACATCTTCATGACTCTTGTATTGCAGGTTAAATGTAACTTGTTGAGCACTTGATCTGTTTTCCCAAATTGACAGGCACTAGCTTTCCATTTTTAATAAATACACTTGGCATTTTGGTAGCCATTATTTAAGCAGGAAGCAAAGATATTTGTTGATTTCTGATTGTTACCTTACATTATGAAAGAAAGAGATAGGTTGCAATAATCCTTTCTTCACTGAAACCATACCCAAAAGAGGTATTTCAGACAGGTCATATTTTCATGACCTCAATGGCTGTAACTCATAAAATGGAAAAAGGAGGGATAATCTTGTATGCCTTGTTGTGATGTGCATTTAATGGTCTGGTTCATATTTAAAGCCCAAGCCTACCATAAGTAGGTTTGCTATTGATTTCACTAGAAACAGAAATAGTATTTCATACCCTAAAATTATGTAAAGCCAAAATCTGACCCTCCTGAAGTCAATGGCAATTACACCAGACACCTTGAAAGGGACAAAATTTGGCTTCAGGATCCTCTAGGTATACATATAAGCTTTGGAAAATGAATCAGAGCACTACTTCAATTCAATGACATGAAAAAGAAAATAAAACATTAAGGGTCATTTTCCTCTCTCAGTGGCTTTTTAGCATTTAATGTACTCAGCAATTTGATAGTATCAAATCTTCTGAGATGGTGTGCTAGTGTATATTACAATTTGGTGTTATTGAAAAGGATCAATTAAGCAAAACACTGATTCTTTCATTGCAAAACCATTATATTTCATTACAATTAAAAGCCTTTCTCTTTGTGTAATTTTTAGTTATTGAAGAGCATGAATTTCATCTCATGAAGCTGTAACTCAGTTGAAGCAAAATAAAGTCCCTACAAACCCTATATTAGTAAGAACAGAAAGCGATCCAATGCATTCTTTATGTTTCCTTGATGTATAACGTGTGTTTATTTCTATAATTAGAACAAGTATAAAAAATAGCACAGATTAAGACAGTAAACAGTCCTGTTTACAGAACTTTGACTTTGACTCACTGGGAAGAGAATGCTGAGCACTGGCTTGGTTAAACACACAAGCCAAGGAGTAAATAGTCAGAAGAGAAAATGGGGGTTTAGGAGATATTAATGCTACTTATGTTAATGACCTTCCATGTAATACAAGGAAATATATAAATGGTTCTTTTACCACTGCTATTTTTACCTTTTGGTACTAACTGGCAAAGCTTCAATTAAATAAAAGGTCACAAAAACGTTGAATCCTTAGTGGAGTTTTTTTTCCTTTTTAAATAAAGACCAGGTTTTTAGCTTCCTTCTCTTTCTTCCCTCCATTTTTATCTCCTTCTGTCATTGCTAGTACCACTTACAAACACTTCTGCTTGATTTGTCTTTAATGGGTATAAGCAATATTGGGGTGGATTTCCAGCATGTATAAAAAATCAATGTGGCTCCATTGACTTCAGTAGACATACATTGATTTTGACCAAACAAAGACCTGATATTTTATTTTTACAGTGTCTTTTCTTCCAAAGAGATGCCTGAACCTTGATTTTTCTTTTTTTTTTTAAGTCTTACAAAAATACATTTAACATTGCTAGATATCAAATGGCAGTTTCAAAACAGTGGGAGTAAATAACAATTAACAGAAAGTATAATATGCCATAACAGAAATGTAACTCTGTCTTCTACGGCTAATTAGCAGCTGAAAGTCAGATTTTTACATTTAATTTGTATGTGAATAGAGCAAGTCTTTGTAATTGAAGGTTGTCAAAAGAGATATTTAACAGCTAGCTTTTAATTTGTGAGTCATTTGTTAAGTGGTTTGTGGCTGCCACAACGTAGGGTGCACCTGAGTCTGTGGGCATGCAGCGTGCTACCCCGTGTTTTGGCTGCGTACCTCTCCCCTGGAGGTCCTGTCATGCTGGAGGCTGTTGTCTCGGCAGCCAAGCGTTGCGAGGTATGTAGAATATATGACAGCGTATAGCAATTTGGACTCTCGGTGTGCATCACAGCCCACTGAACGTGGCTGAGGCATGTTGTGAAGCACCTTGGGGAAGGCTGAATGATTTTTACCTCTGCAAAATGCACACCAGTGGTGCATTAATCTGTGCCCTGCATTGGTTCATTGGTACTGAAGTATCAAACTCTTTTATGAAGAGGCAAATGTGTAAAATTCAAAATGAAGACATTTATATGTGGTAGGCTAGATTGCACCTTGAGGCATCGTGTGTATCGGAGCAGAAAGGCAGTGTTCTGGCCAGCGGTAGCAGGTGTATTGAACTTTTCATAAGTGTGATCTGCACTTCCCTCTGCTTTCCACTCACTTCTGTTGGGCTGAAGGTGAGAGGGAACAATTTATCACATACCTTTAAAAAACAAATCGAAAGAGGTCTAAATCTGCTAATTTTTCTGCCCTGGACTTCAATGTACCATGGTACCATTCAGTGTAATGGTAGCATTTTAGCAGCAGCACAGACGCATCAAAAACATGGAAAGAAAAACCTCAGATGGTGCCATTAGCTAAAATTGATGGAGCGCTAGTCAACAGTGCCCTGGCTATGTTCTCTTTGAATTTTGGACATGTTTACTCAGTTCTTGTACATACTTCTTTGTTAGTATAGTGTTATGGTTTGCGTACATTTACTTGATGGCAAAACAGTTGTCACTGATGATGTTTTTTTGTCTCTGCATGAGAAGTTTTGTGCAGTTGGTACTTCTGTCAGCACAGTGCTTTGGGATTTGACCTCTTAGATATGAATTAGAGCAAGCCTGGATGTTCAAAATGCAACAAGCTTTCTCAGAAAATACTTTTGCATTGAAAGGAAAGCATTGTTTTACTAAAACATAGCCATTTCATCTAATCTCTGCTTCTCAAGTCCAAGATAGAGTTTCTGGTCACAAAAAAAATAATGTCCCTCTCCAGGATATGTAATGGCCTCTTGATTTAGACACTCATGGGAGAAGCTGGATCTGGTAGGTTCAAGTCCCTCGTTGAATCAGACACAGCAACAATTTGAACTATATTTTTCTAGATCCTAGGTGAGGTTTTGTTTAGGGGTTTGGGGTTTTCTCCCATGAAAATGTTAAGTGTAAATTCCTTACGCCAGTGTGGAACAGAAAAATATTCAAAATGTTGACAATTTGCTTAACAGAAAAAAAAATCTTGCCTTTAATACTGCATTGCGAGGAGTTCTTTCTTTGTTTAACTGATGTGTCCTTCGTAAGGAAAACGTGATGGGTTAGTTCAGACCTGTAGGACACTGTCTGCAATATGTGCTGGTCTGGAACCCCATCTTGCTGGCAAGCCCTGACAAGTGAGGAAGAAAGTCTCCACATGCTCCCTGCTGTGATAAGGGAGGTTCTGTGTTAGCATATCAGTTTTCGTGCTATGTCCATGCTTTTGTAAAGGTGGAGAAATGTAGGAACACGATGTAGCTCTTCTCTGCAGGGTGTCTACTTGTAGGGAGTGGAGTTTGCAGTTGGGGGAGAGGGTGGTTCTGATGCTGTCTGGAGGACAAGGACGTGGATTCTTCTCGGACATTGTGGAGCACTTGGGTGGGAGGGAAGGTGCTTTGGGCTTCGGTAGGACTCTTACTACCTTCTGTTAGAGACAGAAGAAAGCCTTTGTTTTCTCCTCCTCCATCTTTCTCTCCATCCCCCACATACCAGTGGTGAAAAATCTTCCCTTATAAATACTCTTTAAACATACCTGTGTAAATTTAGGTATACACACACGTGAGTGTATGTGGGTATGTCCTGGATTGTCCTGGGGACATGCAGGTGGTCAGCAGGTGGAGAACACTAGCACACAGCAAATGACCTGATTAGTTTTCCCCTGTTAGTCCAAACAATGCCAGCGCTGCTGGTTATTTCTGGAATGTGTTACAGCAGAGCCATGTTCAGCAGACTGGCTTTGTTGCTAAGGAATAGTGGCAACCACAAAAAAAAGCTGATTTCTAAGCTTTTCAAAAACAATGTCTGGAGGGATTTCCCTCAGGACATACAGTACATTAATCTTTCCATCTCTTATCAGAATTACAGTGTATTCAAGTTCAGGTATCACAGCTTGGCTGGGGGAACATTTGTAAACACAGACAAATGTGTCTTCTCTGGGCATTAGGGGTCTTTTCACTTCAGGAAATCAATTTGGCCACTTCAGATAATTCTTTACATCTTGTAAATTCACTCAGGAATGGCTCTGGCTTGGCAATCCCAGGTACATGGAGCTTCTGTTTCGCCAAACAGCTTTTACTTAGGAAAGGGGCAGAGATGTCTTTTCTAATGTGTGGTGGGCAGATCAGCACCTGGTCAACAAAGAAGGAAACCTAAGTAATACAGCAGCAGCGTAGAGTTCTTCACGTCTGCATCCATCCATATGATCAGAGAGACCCTGCAGCATCCTTTTAAGACTTGGCAGAGTTAATTCCAGCGGTGGTTGTACAAGGAGGACATGAGTTTGCTGTTGTTGCTAGCGAATTGCAATATACTTTTAGTTCCAGAAACAGGCAGGCTTTGGTGCCTAAAGCCTTCTCGTGGTAGCTGCTGTATATAGTCTGTGATGGTCATTCTACATGAACCTCTTAATTGTAGTTTTCTTAGCTCCTGTTCAATAAATTGCCTGAGTTGGAGCTTGCAACAGCTTTCTTGAAAGAACAACAAGTAAATAAACATACAGGTAAGGAAGAAAATTTTGAGGGAGGAAAATAAATCTGTGTGTGTATCCAGTCAGTTGCAAACATCCCTAAACCAATAACTGGCTTAAAGCACCTCCAAGAGCCAGGTACAACTTACACCCACAATAGAAGGGTGACAGGTACTGCATTTGCATTGTGAACTGCAATTATCAGTATCCTTTTCTGCGTGTGCTTATGGGGAATGGGCAGAAAACTGGATAACTATGACATTAATACCTAGGGACATTAATATGAATTATCACTCAACACTGGCTCCCCACTTTGCCTTCAGAGATGTGCTACAATATTAATCTGCCTTCAATAAAGTATGAAATCATAGAAACTTTGGTCAAGAAACTGTTTCCTACTTCAAGAGTAAAATTCCCTGTAGCTCAAACAACACGTTTTGTCCCACCAAAATTATAAAATATACCAGAATATAGATTGTGTAATTTTTATTTTTCTTGAGTATTACTGTCTGAGTAAATCCATAAAGATGATTAAAAGCTGGCAGCTTCTCTTGGCCCTTTCATTTGTAAGGAAACAAATGTGCCAGTCTCAGCAAACAGATGTCCACATCATAACAATCATCATCACAGTTGGCTTGAAACATTGCCTGTCTCGTGGATGCATCTAAGGACTGAAGTGACGTGGAGTTTTTCCTCCCCTGGTCTTTCTAGCTCAGACCTGAGAGAATAGCAAAGGGGAGCAGAGAGACCTCCTTTGTTACTTGCACATTATATCACGTGGGTTTTGAAATCCCATGCTTTCCATGCACGTTCTTTAGGAATATCACATTATTGAAACAGACATGTAAACAAAAAGATGTAGACAGTATTGCTGTGCGATGGTTACTTTTACTCACACCATGCTCAGACTGGGAGGGGGATGCGTTAAGGATTTAGTGCAAAAGGAGTGGGAGAAGGAATTCACTTACACCCCCAGCCCTGACAAGAGTGCTAGATCACTGTGAAGGAGTGAACTTATTAGAACAGGGCTTTGATCTGAATGTTTTTGGGCTTTGCTTTTGTATTTTTGTGGAGCTTTGTGCAAATACTTTCACTGACTCCTGTATGTGTGTTAAGTCAGACTTATTGAATATGCCTGCAATCTAGCTGTCCATTCAACGATGCAAAGATTGCATTAAAGGTCCAATTTCCTAAATCCTGGCTTTCCACCTTTTCTCTGGATAACAACAACTCTAAGAATAAATTTACAGACAAAATAAGGTGTTTAGACCAATACTTTAGTGAGGAGCAACTTAAAATTTGCTGTGGCCAGTATACCTTATCAGCCACCAGCATATGTAAGACATAGGAGCAGGATGCTTTAGGGGTGTTTTTATTCCTGAATGGATTGCAGATTTACTAAAGATGGAGAAGTCTGCCAGTCAGCGTAGGTAAGTAGTATCTCACTGTAGAAAAGAGCGTGGAAATTGCATTGCTGAAACACTGAAGTCCCACTTCATGGATTATGGCACTCTTCGATGCATATGCAAAGAAAAGAGACTGTATCTTAAAGCGCTTTTAATGATGTCAGGTTGGATTTTTTGGGAGTCAGTGATTTTAGACTACTACCTTGTAGGGTAGGGTCTTGTAACCCCAGACTGCCACAAACCGCTGTCTCTAGTTTTTGTCAGAGTTGGTGGTACCACAAGTGAAGTCTACTGGGGCATAGGAATGGGGATGGATCTTTCCTCACAGTCCTAAAAATAGTCCCATAATATTAAAACAGAAGAGTCAGTCTGGCCAGTATGGGGAATCGTGCCATATGCAAGGCTGTGGCATGCTGTATACGGCACATGGGTCTTTTGGTTCTTGTGCAACGCCCTGCCATGTGTGTTGGATGGTGGGGGTAGGGAGAGGTGTCAGGAAAATGTCTTTCAAGACGGCTGTATCTTGCCTGCTTATATGGAAATGATAATGCTGAATTTTTTGCATTGTTAATTTCCATGGCAACGAAAGTAATCTCATAAATATGGGATTATTGCTTCAGGATCAAAGAGGGGGAGAACCTGGGCTGTGAAAGAGAAAGTTCTTTATTTAAATATCTTAGCAGCAAAAGGAGTAACAAAACAACTCTTGAGATCTAAGCATATTTTCCTTTTCCTTTCTGATCACCTGCAAAACCAAGCCCTAAATATTAAGCAAATAAATGCAAAAATGTCGAGCTCTCTTACTGTACTAGCTTGTCAGCATTGTTCAACACTTCTGAGTGCTCAGCAGACGATGAAATAATTGCAGTTGGAGCAATAAAGTATATCTAAAAGAAAACCCCTCTGTCTCTTAGCAGTGCCCTGGCATCAATTGGCTGGAGGGTTAGAGCCCAAAAGAGAAAGCGATACTGCCTGCATTGTGAGTTACTCTCACAGCTCCGTGATTCATCACAGACTGCTCTTAATGGGGACTCCAGTGGAAACACTTCTTCTCAACAGGGTGGTTTTGGAGAGCTGCAAAAACACACGTGGGCTTGCTGAAGAATTCTAGATGGAGTTCGCTGCAGTTTTCCCCATGAGAAGATTGCTTCAAGCACCTCTGTGTCCTCCACTTCTTTTCATTACATGTCATTTTGAAGCTGTTTGTCTCCTGCATACCTATTTACGTATCATAAAGTTACGTAGGAAATGTCGGTTTGTAGAAAGGGCTTGCCAGCTGCCATTTATCCTAAAAGAAAAGCTGCAATTTAACATTAACCTAGCAATTAAGCAAAAATTTACACTAACATGCTGCTTTCTTGCATAAAAATCCCTCTCATCAACTCTGAAAATTCTCTACGAGAAAGGTAATAGAATAATTCCCAACATCTTTGATTTGGAAAAGCCATTTTCTGGCATGATTGATATTTCCTTTGTGTTAGCATGGGAGGCCATAGAAAGAGGAGTAATCTCTCTAATGAGTGTACTCCACGCTGGTGCCTAGGGTCCATGATACATTTGTCAGGCTTTAATTAAAGCGCTGGAGTTGAATTTCCATAGTGATTAACTTTTATTTGCAGTTATACCATGTCTCTCATTTTGACACTGACACCTTCCTGTTAGAGATAGGAGCAGCAGTTGGCACAAAAAGTAAAGAATGTGGAAAGGAAGAATAATTTAAGAAATGGCATTGTGTTTGCCATGAATTCTGAAAGGAGACAAACCCACGTTTTCTTTGAAAGTGCTTTTGTTGTTAGCTACCTATTATGTTTTTCTCTCCCGCATAAACACATACGCCATTACCTTGGTTACCCTTCCTTATGCAGAGTCCGGTAGTAAACAAGCAACTTCTGTTCAGTAGTCAGCACGTACCCTGCATCCAAGTTGCAACAGGTCTTTCTTATTATGTCTTGTAGAAATGTTTTGTTACCTTTTGGCAAATGTTAACTTTTTAAGCATGAACAATATATGTGCTGGGGAGGCTATTCAAATGTTATGCCTGGACTGAGACTTTTAGTTCAGTTATGGGTACAATTTTTAAGAGTAAACATCACAGGAGCCTGCATCCTGTTGTCAGTGGTGGGTTTGGATTGCAGAAGTCTCTGTCTCATTGAGCGTACAAATTGCTTTTATTAATAGGAGTTAGGTACTTGAGTCTGTTTTTTAGATACAGCTTTTTCAGGTATCTTTCCCTTCCACTTTCAATGCATGTAGTTTTCTACTTAACTTGCATGTGTACTGTGAAGTACTATTATGTAGGAGTAACAAAATTACAGGTCATTGTTGTTACTCTTATTTGGCTTGGCCTTAAACAACCAACCTTTCCATGAACAGAGAAACACAGACCTGGAATCCAGTCCCCTTCTGTCTCAGCTGCTCCATCAATCACCCTTTCAGAGACCCACTGAGCTCCATTTTAAAAATTAAACGTTTTTTATTCCACTACTGCAGTCCGAAATCTGCTGCTTAGTGACTATCTTCTGATTTCCAGTCTGGATGCGTTCCCAGCTGTCTCACACCATGTCCTCACCTGTGCCAACCAGCATATTACTGTGCTCCTGGGTGAGATAGGTGAAAGCATCCTTGCAGGGTGTTATAGTTCAGTTAAAGACTCTGAGCAAAAATCAATTTCTCAGGTATCCCAGTGTTGTCTTGTCTCACTCTCAGAATAATCTCAGGGCCTTCCAGAGAGCAGCTGGCTGCTTGCTAGCTTTTTTTTCTCAGACCTGTTGGTGTAAACTAATCTTGCACTTTGCTTTCTGTAATTTACAGCAGTATTTTGTTCCCCAAACACTTGAAATGTATCCCTTGTTTCTAAACTAAAGATCTGGACTTGCTACTATAGCTTTGAAATGGATGATGGGATGGTCCCTCTCAATGCAATGCTACTGAGAAAGAAACAGCTAAGAATAGTATCACTTCTGAAATAAAGGACTAGAGATAATTAAGTAGAACAGTGTAGTAAATCAGTGTGGCACTTAAGGGCATGACAAAGACCATGAAAAAGAAAGGTAATAAATTGTATGGTGAGAAATGCTAATTGATCATTGTTTGCAATTTCAAGCAGTGTCTCCAGATTTCATTTTCATTTTTTTTTCATTTCTTGTGGACTGAAAAGCAAGTGCACAACTGAACTGGTTGTGATAAAATAGACGCATGGAAGCTAGAGATAGACATGGGCTATTCAAGCACCAAATTCCTGTGGAATTATTCTGTCTGACAATATATTTCGCCAATCTATTTTATAACAAGCCAGCTCTACTCACCCCACTTGTCTTGGAAGACTGTTCCATAACAGAATGTGCCGGGGTACTGTGAAATCCTCTATGATATTTTCTCTGATATTTTGTCTTTCTTAATTTGTCTTGTTTCTTCCTACTTCTATCATTGCTATACTTCATGTGTCTATACAGTATTTATCCACTGTGTATTAACATTTTTCCTTGTAGATAATTTCACCAGCTCTTTGATTAGCTTTATCTCTGAACTTAACTTCAGCGCTAGCATCTGTTTAACAATACTGTGTCATGGACTGAGTAGCATTTTACACACACAGTTGCTCTAGTTGTATTTTGGGGAAGAATCTCATCTGTATGTTCCACTGCAACACCCACTTGGAAGAGAAACTTAGATTTTAAGCTAAGACACTAGTCAAGAGACTCTGGAAGCCTTGCTTTAATTTCTGATGCTGCTCAAGTCCCCAGATCTCATTTTGGCCTAACCAGTTAGGCTGAAATCTATTTCACTAAGTCTTTGTTCTCTAAAAAAGGCCTGTTCACTTGGAGCATGGCACCTAGGCTTTTCCATGTCGTCAGTGAGGAGACATGGGCATGTGTGGGTAGTGAACCATCCTATTTTAAGATAGGGCTTCATCCCTACTTTGTTAAGGCAAGATCAGTTATCACCCAGAAGACCCTGTCTTTTTCACATTGATTAAAAAGGAGCTTATGCAAATAGCTAACATGAGATTCCTAATTCTTATATGGCAAAAAAAAGGGGAGATGAGCCTTGCCTCAAACCTGCTATTAAGCTGGATAATAATTCCTCCAGACACCATGGAATCTTGCAAAGCAAGAATTAACGTGCATGGGTCCTGCATTGGTAGAGATGAATAACCACTGATGAGGCGAAAACTCTGTAAACCATATTTCTAGCATTGCTTGAAAACCTGTATGCAATGTGCTGTATTTTATGTTGTTAGTGTTGATCTTTTTTGTTATTAGTTCATTTCCAATGTTTCCTTCCTCTGTAGAGCATTTTATGCCGTAGGTGTACAATGCATTTCTTCCAGGATCTGTCTGTTTTCCACACAGAGCTATTACTTCATATTTTACAGAGAAATCTCTTACCAGGAGTAGGGTTTCCTGCTTATTAATTGTCCTTTGATGGTATTTTGCAGACCAGTCTGAGTTCACTTTGCTCCTGACTGCCCTAAAAACACAGCCTTGAATGGGAAGGCCTGTAGCTGTCTTAGCTTGCTTGATCCAATAAGCTCTGCCAAGAGGTTGGATTTATTTCCTGAAGCATAGCACCACATCGCGTGGCTTTTGCCTTCAGCCAGCTCACATCTTCAGCAAAATATGTTTGCCCTTATCTGCAAAAGGCTGTGTAGATGTAATCTGTCTTGCCTGGTATTGCAAGCTCTTGAGTCCTTGGGGAGATACTTCTTTATATGTAGATGGTATCTAGGAGCAACAGTTTCTCTCGTTCCCAAACATTTAAGCTGTTTGAAACCCTGCCCTGCACATGGTGAAACTGGGACTCCACATGCTTTCAGGGTGCTTTTATGGCATATATGCAAGGTGAGAGCATACTGTGGCATTGACTGGAATCATCCCATCACATGTGGAGGCCTCCAGGTCATCCACAGCAGCTGTAGTCTTTCTTGACTATTGCTGTAGCCAAACTATGGTCAACACAAAAGACCTTCAGTTAGCTCAGCTACTTTGCATCCATGGGCCTGTGCTTAATATCTCTGACAAAATGTGCATACTTTTTTAACAAGCTACTTTGCATCCATGGGCCTGTGCTTAATCTCTCTGACAAAATGTGCATACTTTTTTAATGGGGAATCACTTTATTTAATATTGTCCAGAGATCTCAAGCCATTGATGGTTATACATGGGCCTCTTAGTCAAGAAGCGAGGAAAGGGAATAACTACCTGAGTTCTAAAGCTATGTGTGTCTGTTTATTCTTTTCACCTAAATTAGAAGCCAGCAGGCTACAGAATCAGTCTGTGTCTCAGTTTGTTGTGCTGTAGCTGTTCTGCCTCAAATAAATAGTTCAATGTTCACAGCCAGAGAGAGCCAGAGAAACTGACCCTGTCAGCTAGTGGACAGGGCACTCGCATTACACACAGGAGACTCAAATTCAAGCCTTTGCTGGTTTTATGTCTTAATTATTTATACAAAATGGAGAAATAGCAGGGCAGTGAGGGAAGTTTTATCTTAGAGTACTTAGCTAGGTTGTGGATAACTAGCTTAACGACCAAACTACAGGATGGAACCTGATTTTTTGAGAAGAGTTGAAAGGCAGTTTTCTCATCCAAAAGGAGTGGGAAAATATCTGAAACCTAAAAAAAACAAAAAAAAAGATTAGGGTCAGAAACATGTCTAGCTGTTCTCACTGAACAACACTCGCAGTCATACACACCAGCAAAAAGTGTCAACATCATATGTCGCTCTTCAGTTTTGCATTTCTACAAATGATTAACCAGAGAATGGGGCAACACTGCATCAACTCTGCTATCGCTGCAGTATTCTAAACCTGTGAGCTGAGGCAGTAAAAAACCAAGCCAAAAAATTTTAACTCCTGTTTAGGCAATGATTCTCCAAAATGCACGAGAAGGTGAAACTGGAGTAAGAAATTACATGAACTCTTTGAATTTGCAGTTTGTGACTAGTGTCATTGCAAAGTCTAAATACAAAGAACCTGTAGATATTGTAAGTTCGTATATACACATTGTCCGCCTACTGACATATCCGTGCTGTTTGTATGGTCAGCCTGCTTTAGGAGCAGTCAGTGGTGTCACAAACCCTAGTTAAGATAAATCTGAATATATGGGTCTCATCTACATTCATAGCACAATGGGAAAGACTGACAGAGTGGTGAAGATGTAAGGAATGGAAGCTTGCAGAATGCAGCTACTCTCTGCTAGGTTACTTGGGCAGCCTGAAGATAAAAATATGTCCTGTTTCTTCCCAAATTCATGATGAGAAGAATTGTTCAGAGCTGCAGTTGATTCATGGGTAATGCAGAGGTAGTATACTTCCAGTGGAATGCAGAGAGAATTGGTTCATATTAGGGAGCAGGAGCACAAGATTTGCTTTCCAAGCAAATGATAAAGCATTTGCATTGTCCTCAGAATGTCTAACAATGACATTACTAACAGCAGAACATCAGATTCAGTGCACCACTGCTTTTTGTGATTGTGCCTGATTTATAGATCCAGTGGGTTGTGATCACTATGACAAATCCCACTGTTCTTTGGTGTGAGATGTTCTGTTTTCTCAAGAAAACTTCAAGGATTTATATCAAGTCAGTCTCCCTCCCAGCTTTAACAAACTACACCAGAATTGCTCTTTGTTTGCATCATTCCATGTTCATTTAGCATTTTGGTGAAAAACAAGTGAAAGAGTTTTGCTCTGCTGTGTCACAGCATGCTCAGTTGTAGTCCTACCTGGTGGGAACAGATGTATCTACTTCTCCTTCTTCAGAAATGCCTTGCAGGGCTTTGAGACTTGAAATGACCTATTATCTACCAAATAACAGATGTCTTCACAGATTAGCCTCTCTGAGTAAAAACACAATCACACCACACAAAAGATGATGATTAGCTAGTTGAATAACAATAGCTGAACTCCAATGCAGATGTACAGGAAACAAGGAAAGGATCAGACACTTACATTTCTATTTTTCTGAGTTCATTATATACATTCATTTTTACAATGACATCTTAATGTTAAAGCTGCGATTATGCAGCCTTCTGTTTCAAAGATTCTAACTTACGATTTTTTCCAAATTAAAATAATGTATTAATATTCCCCGAATTACATGCTCATAAAATACTTAGTTCAGTTTGCATACAGTTAATGCATTTGTTGCAAAAGTATTCCATATGTTAAGTCCATTTTTAGTTAATTTCTTTAAATATTTTTCAGTTAAAGATTTGCATTCATATCCTTCAATATGAATGAAAATTAAGAACTTTGCAATGATAAATTCTGTAAATCATAATACACGTCTGCATATATGGTCCAGCAAAAAACAGATAGAAGCTTTGCTTGCATAATTTGGAAGGAAGTATATGAAGAATCAGACACACACCTACAGGACTTCCCCTACTTGATGGTTTATTGCTTCCTTGAAAAGATTCAAATTCGTGATGTGATTTGGTAGGTCAGAGTCTTCTGTTTCAGGCTGTAACTTTTTCACAGAATCACAGAATTATTAAGGTTGGAAAAGACCTTTAGGATCTCAAGTCCAACCATCAACCCAACACCACCATGCCCACTAAACCATGTCCTGAAGCGCCACATCGACACGTTTTTTGAAAACTTCCAGTGATGATGACTCCACCACCTCCCTGGGCAGCCTGTTCCAATGTTTGACCACTGTCTCAGTAAAGAATTTTTTCCTAATATCCAATCTAAACCTCCCCTGGCGCAACTTGAGACCATTTCCTCTCATTCTATCACTAGTTACCTGGGAGAAGAGACCAACACCCACCTCACCACAACCCCCTTTCAGGTAATTGTGGAGGGCGATAAGGTCTCCCCTCAGCCTCCTCTTCTCCAGACTGAACAACCCCAGTTCCTTCAGCTGCTCCTCACAGGACTTGTTCTCCAGACACAGCCCCGCCCCCTTCCGCCTTTTTCATTTCAGTAAAAATAGTTCGGTCTCTGAGAAAAAAAATATACAGCAGTGGGGATCATATTTAATGAAGTTACAGTGCCTTCTATTATTTTGTGGGACTTCCGTATCACAGATCAGGAAAGTGAAATTTATCAGGGAGAAAGGAGGATGCAGGACAAAAACTAGAGGCATTTCTTGAGTGGGAATCAAGGTTAAAGATTTTTTGCATTTTAGTGGAAATCTGCCAGATTAGAGTGCGTCTGAAAAATCCTTATCCATGTGCATTTGTTTATCTCGTTTTATTTTCTTTTTTAAACTGTGTAAGTTACACTTAAAAGCCTGTTAAGGGTGCAAAGCAGACCTCTCTTAAATAAGAAGAGATTTCAGTCAACACTGCTCAGATGAATCAATATTTTATTTTATCTTAGTAGTTCATTATGTCACCCCTTCCTCCCATAACTGTACATCGTTCAGATCTAGCTTTGAAGCCAGAGTTATTAATTTCCTGGGGAGCACTTCTGTGGCTCTCATTATTGCAGCATCTGAGTACTTTACAAACATTAATGAATTTATCTTCACAATGTACCAATAAGGTGAAATGACATTATACACCAGGGAAAATGAGACACAGAAGCATAATGTCAAGAAGGGACATTTAATTTAGATGCCCAATGTGAGATGTTTGTGCCCTGATTTTCCAGAAATAGCGTCTGATCACCCTTTCTTTGTTCTGGAGTCGGCTTTTGCTGAGTCCATCACAGTTGGAATTGCTCCACGCTTCCACAGATCAGAGCGCAGGTGTCTCATGCTCTGCTCTAAGCAAACAAGGAAGATGCAATTAATGACCGCCTGTGCAGAGTTTGATTTTTGTGACTTCCTTGGCATTAGGCACTGAGGCAGAAAAAGAATCCAGTTCCCCAGGGCAGCTTTTGGCTGCCCTAGGCACGACCATGGTGGTTCTCCAAGCCCTTATCTCATTCTCTTTGGATGGCCAGTGCATTTAGCGGTGAGGCAGAAACACAGCAAACAGCAGGTTCCTTCTTGATGTGACCTTGACTTAGTGAGTGTGTGTGGTCAGTCCCTGCTCTTACGCTGAGTGAGGCTGGATAGCAGACAAAAAAACAAAGTGTATGAGTTTATTATTTGGATTGCCAACATGTGTACAGACTGCAGCCCGTGCAGACTTTTGCACTGCAGGGATAGATGCACCAAAAGGGCTCTCACTGCTTCTCATTGATTTTTGTCTTGTGTAAGTCTGCTGTGGCAATCTTAGCACACAGGAGCGGGGGCTCCCAAAGCAAGAGAGAAGCTGCAGTTTTATTTGAAAAGGATCCTTCATTGCACCCCTGCGCTGCCTAATTGCTCAGTTGCATGAGCTGATATGGGGATGAGGGGGGAACCATGACATACGATACGCTCATGGCTAGGCATCTCCCATCGCCCTTCCTTGCAGGGCTGAACTCATGGCTCAGAAGTGAGTTGCACCTGGAAGACACAACACATTTCCCCCAACTTTTTACAGCCTACAGAAGCAAAGCCATGGTACAATCAAGCAGGACATGGAGAAGAACAGAGGGACAGAAAGATAAAGAGATGGTTTTCAGAAGCACGAATGGCAGTTAGGCACCATTATCTTTAAGTATGAAAGGGGAATCTCACTGAATTTTGTACCTGCAAAAATCCTGCAGTAAGAATCCAGTGTGCCCCAGATCCTCTCCTGTGCTGTTCAGTACTTTACACAAGGCCATTCTCCCCTTTTGTCCTTCATCAGTTCATTTTCATATTCAAAATCCACATTAATCACATTGTGCAATGACAGAGTCACTGGAGATACTCTGGGTTTGCATGCTGGTAGCTCAAAACGTGCTTTAGCCCATCTTAGTTGCAATGTAGGAAAAGAATATCCGACACACCTGAAGTTATCCTCATTGCATTTCGGCTGAGGTGAATCATTCAGGCAGATATTTATTTATTAAATCCACATATCAAATGTGCAGTCCCAGGGTTTCTTATCCTTTTCTTGCCTATGCTGTTTCTTACCTCTGTTAGAGAAAAAAGAACAGCCTTCTTAAAGCAGTGGCGTTCGCTTGCACTGCTTTGCAAATCCTGAGCCAGGTGCTGGGGTCTTTACTGAAGCGAAGCTCCCATCAGGGTCAGTGTGTTTCGCCTGAGGAAGAACCTCACATTTCTGGGCAATAAATGAGAGTTTTCACTAACCTATTAGAATAAATTGTGCATCTGAGCATAATCTTACTTGACAGCATAACATGTTTTCAGATGCTGCTGTTTGAGATTTCCCATGTTCTTTCATATGCATTTCCTTCTGGCTTACCTGCATGTCTACATATGCCAGTGTTTGAACCTTTTGAAGGAGGGAAGGTGAGCTGTTTGGCCAATAGCAGTCTTGCTGGCTGTAGAAAGTGAAAGGGAAGAAAATAAGACATGCAGTGAACAGCATGCTAAATCCTCTCTAAAGCTACAGACCTGTCATGTAGAGCTAAATCTCTGACAGTGCCAGGTTAACACTGGATGTGCCCTTATCTCTCCTTCTCTTGCTTTCAGTCCCCCTCTGCAAAGCCTGAAGTTGTTGACATCATGTTGACACAGAGCAGTGCATTATTATTCAGAGTTGCATAAAAAGTGAATTTATATTGAGTAAAACCAATAAGCCACACTGACATTTAATTTTCTTGGAAACTCTTCCTATTGAATCAGGCAGGACCACATACATTTTCAGATGCAATGCAGTGTTTGCACAGTAACTTCTCATGGGCAAGAATGAATAATTCAGAAATTACCAAGAGCCGATTTCCTGCCACCTCCCTCCAAACCTACATTTTTATGGGGCCTATATTTCTGTTTGAAGCCATGTAAAATTTTCATTTTATTCCCACCCATTGTGTCAAAATGGTGTGCAAAATATTCTATGAAAGGGGTTGCTATTTATGACTGGCTCACTGGTTGGTAGTCCTCTAGTCTTTCCGAGGCCACTTCTTCCTTTGACATCAAACCCTTGGGCTTAAAGTTGGGGATAAATAGTGTCCCTTGAGCTAAACATAGTCGTAATAAACTCCCAGACGAAATGTCAGGTCTAAGACAGTATACACTTCTACCTTCTGGTGTATGTTGATCGGCCCTCCAAAGCAGAGCAGTCATCTTTCAGAGCTCACTTTATCTCCCTTCTCTTTATTGAATGTCGGGTTATAGGAGAGGTAGTAAATGGTTCTTGTTAAAAGGAGGTTTAACCAAGGAGACATAGGTCAAGACATCATCATACTTTCCATGGCATATGATTGTGTACATGCATTTATGTATCCATCCATCCAAATCTGCCAAAGATGTCTCTATTCTAAGAGCATGATTTATTATAATTTCATACAAGAAGCTACTTCAGACAGACTTAGTCTTTGAAATGATAGACACTATTCCAAGATGAATGCGTGCTCTAAAATAGCTGCGCAAAGGAAACGAGCAAACAGTTTAGTTGGAATTGCCCCAGAACTAACAGTCATGGGGGCAAAAGGATCTGGCAAGGCACACGAGGAGGTCTTAAATAAACCCAACCTTTCATGTTTGTTTACTGTACTGATATTTTTACTAAAATATCATTACAGACCATGTTGGTTTTGATAGGAATTTGCTCTGTTAAAAAGAAACAACTGTAGGGGTTACTATTAAATATATTAATGCATTGTTGAGACTGAATGGTTAAGAATTCAAAAGGTGGTTATGTTTTCCTACCATGCTTTTTTTCAACTATAATAAAATGTTTCTTTCAATCTTAGGTACTTGTATATGTCTATTATAACCTGTCATTGTGAAATTAGATCCTTATGCCATACTTACACTTTATGATTAAAGCTGGTTCAAAACATTCCACACAAAACTGACATGTAAGTATTCTTAAACATATATTTTGATGGGAAATTTAATATGATTTTCTTTTCACTGGAAAGAAAAAATGAGAAAATGCCATATATGTTTATTATTTTGTAATTTTTTCTTTTTTTTTTCCCCTTTTGTTGCTGGGAGAGGCATGCTAGTATAAATAAGGAAATAAGAAAAGAGAAGCAGAAAACATAGCTATCATCTGCCATATACATACATAAACATATGTGTGCAATTCAAAATTGCAATTGCAATAATGAATGCATTGCTTTTCGTTTGATTTTTTTGGCAGCTGAGGTGTTTATGTTCTCTTTAATTATGTGATCTTGTTTGATACAGAGAGGATGGGTCACAGCCAAAATACACTGGTGGGGCACTGTGACATGATTCACAGCTCTTGTTCCTCACCAAAGACTGGTTTTGTGGACTGGATTCAGCATCTGATGGAGTCGGACGAGCACTATGTTGGCATCCTTCATTGGCAATTATTTCCTCTGCACTTTATAGGTGTAGACTAGCCAGGGAACTGGGAGACAAAGCAGAATGTATGGGTCGTTGGCTGGGCTCATGTGTGCTTGAGCCTCCTTTTTGGTGGTTTCTTAAGGGTTATTTGTTTAGCTGGAGAATTGTGGTGTTTACTAAAGTGAAGATGATCCTGCAGTTAAAATGTTAGATTGAGATGTTTCCATCTCTACTACAGATTTTCTTTAAAGTACTTTAGGGCCAGTGTATCAGTGTTTTCAGTGCTACAGTACAGATGTGTTTGACAGCAATGAACTTGCTTGCATTTCTGAATACTCAAGTGTCTTTATGAAACTGGTATTTTGGCCTAGATTTCAGACGTGCTGAGCATGCATACTCCGCTTTGTTTACAGTTGATGCTTTTCATTCTTGAAAATTTGACCCAATCAGTCAGCCTCAGGAATACATTACCATATTATAAGGGGGAAAATAGTACCTTCTCTTTTGCATCCTTTTTCCTTTCTCTACTTGAAATATTTACATTTAATCAAGCTGAATGTGAAAAGCATTATTTCAGCTACTTCACAAAGCTAGACCCTTTTCTGACTCTCCAGTGTTTATTGCAATGCAGGTAGAGCTATTTGCTTGCTTGTTCCTTACACACTGAGTCTTTTTTATTGCATATACTACACAACAGGAACAAGGGAACAGTTTAACACAACTGCAGAGAAGTTAACCCCATAAACCTTGAGATCCCTGTAGCTGAAGAAAGCACTGGGTGGGATTCCTTTGTACAGACGTTGGCATCCTCATTTTCAGTGTTATGCACTGAAATCGATGTTGGACCTTCAGCCACCTGAAACTCAACAGAGAGAAACAGCCCCACGTAAGGAATGGGTCTCCTCCTTCCAACAGAGACATTTTAGACAGGTCACAGGCATCAGGGTTCAGAGGAGCCAATCTACCCGCTCCCTACAGAGGGAGTTTAGATGAGTAAATCAAATGTCAGCATCCACGTTGTGGACATCCTGAGGCAGGTGAGATGCCATGGGAGATCCTCCAGGGAAAATACACGATGGCAAGAGTGATGTGGAAACAGAGCTTGTTTCTATGTCTGTTCCCGGCTGTGATCAACCAGGAAGAACAAACTATATTTTCTTTAGTTTCCCAGAAGTTATAGAGAGATCTTTATTAGTATAGTTTTGTGTGCCAAGAAAGTCTTTTAGCAGGAGATCTTACAATGATTATGAATTTCTCCTATCAAAGAGCAGACGATTTACATTGCTGAATGCTTCTTGGGCATAGTGCAGCATGTGAAATTTTCATCATGAACTTGATAAGATATTAGAAGATTTTCTTTGGTCTGGGTCCCATAAGACCCATACAGAAAAACTTGAAAAATTACACAACTTAGACTTTTCTTTAAAAAAAAAAAAAGTCTTTTCAAGGGGACAGTGAAAGATTCTTTTTGCTAAGGGCTATTTCTGTATGACTTTATTGACCCAGCTGTTTCACTTTTTTTTTTTAAGTTGCAACACGAAAATGCTCCTCCCCCAAACTCAGAGTAGTTGGATTCTTTTTCTTCAAACAGTTAGCAAAAATAGCATGTTTCAAGCTATTATAACATATAACATATAAGATTATAACATCAAAGATAAGTTTCAGATGGCCGTTAGTAACTGAAAAAAAAGAACTATAATAGAAATATTTATGTAACTAGACCTTAACATATTATTACTAGTTTTCCAGTTGAAGTAATTTTGCAAAGCACATATTTGCATTTGTGAGATTTCCTGAAAGAGGTTTGAATGGCTGAGTTATGTGTTATGTCTCATATTACTGTTAGATAATAGAGCTTTTCATGTTATTCAAGTGGACGAAGTCACTTCCTCCACCTAGAAAATGGCACCCTGGTACTGTGACTAGAAAAAAATTGCCTTTTTAAGCAACGGAAGACAAATGGGTGCCCAGAAGACCTTCTGTGGCAATTGATTTCATGTAAAATAAGAGTTTCTAATATGGCATTCTGTAGTGCCTTAAAATGATTACTGTCGCAATCCAGTGTTAGGTTGTTGCAGAAAACAGACAGTGCCCTGTGGGACTGTCTTTCAACTTTGATGTATAATAACTTGATAATAGTAACCAGATGGTTAATTAATTTGGAACTAATTGCAAGAAATGGAGAAGTATTTTTATGTGTGGTATAACTGCCACAAAATAATACCTGACTAATAAGCAGTGTAGCTTAAGTAATGGTGTAGGAGGCAAATGGAGCAAAGGAACTTCTATTACATAAATGCTACTGGATCCAAATTCAACCATATAAAAGCTTTAAAATACACACAAGACTCTTCTCCTCTCCACCCTAATGTGTATTAATGATCAAATTCTAATGATTCCTATAGCTGCTAAGTCAGTTTGATCTTTATGAAGATGTTAGCTTCTCAGAGCTCCACAGGGATGAAAGATGAAAAGCAGAGGCTTCTTCTTATCTTCTTATTCTACAGGTGGACACACAGACACACATGGAGAGTCATGTCTGTGCATCCATGGGAATAAGAAGCAACAAGAACAATTGATGTTCCGACTTTTCTCCCACTGGAGTTGCCTTCAAAAGTATTTGCTAAGACTAGATAATTAAGAACAAAATCAAGAAATAGTCCCTTACACTATCGATGGAGTGTTAAGGACATTCAATAGTCCAGTGCTTTATAGTTACTCCAATCTCCATCTCTGGGACTTTTCAGTTATAATCAGCCAAGACAGCAAGCCTGTCTGTCACAGCTTTTCCAAAAAGGTCATGAGGCTCAAGGTTGCTGGAAGGCAAGCACACATTAAAGCAGGGAAGTTTCATGTTAAATGACCTTTCATTTACGTGCTGGTATTTTTCTTCTCAGTTTTCCCTACCTTTTCAACACTTGCCCTTGGCTGTTCCAGTGATTGTTCATAAGCTTACCACAGACATCAAGGCATTTGACAGCCAAAGGCAACAGAGGTGTTACCTGCCCTTTTCAGACTAAGTTCTTCCCCTGGCCATGGTCACCTGGACATGAGGTTCTTCATGCCCATCTGTTTTTATGACAGTGAACCCCAAGAGTGTAGCCCTTTCCTCCCTCTCCCTTTCATTAACATGCCCCAGGTTTGACATGTGAATAAAGGAAGATGAAGAATGAGTTAGTTGACAGTGTCCTCCACTCACTACGCTACCGACAGTAGGCTGAAGTGATCATCTAGCTTAGGACTGTTCATGAAGACACTGTCAAAGTTGGGAGGAGGCCTGCTGTGGGGACACAGTCATTTGAACTGTTATGTTAGCAGAGATGGGAAGATTGGGATTTCAAAAGTTAATGATGAAATGGGGAAACAGGGGAAGAGGGAGCAATTGCTGCCAGGTTTCCCTGTGTATTGACACTACTTTTTGTGTTTTTATTGATTTGTGTTTATCCCTGTGGTAATGGGGAGGTATGGATTCAAACAGCAATACAAGAATAACCACAACCAGGCTCAGGCCCGCTGGGCATTGTAGATGCTCTGCACTTAAATGCAAAGAGAAGAGAGGCTTTGTTTGTTTGTCTGTTGTTATTTTTTCCTGTATGGTATGAGATTCTCTGCTTATAAGTCCATGTTACGCATGATACAGGTCTTGTATATGCAGAAAAGCGTGCTAGTATGTCTAGTTCAGCTCCTACATGACTATTTTTCATGCACGTGACAGGTCTACACAATGCTAGCAAGACTGGTTCTGCTCAGCTGTGATATCCTGAGGGTAGACACTACTCTGGAGCTGTTAGAAACCGAAGGGTGTACAATTTTGAGGATAATTGTGGAAGTAGATGTGAGTTGCTCTTTCTTAGATCTGAAAAGAGGAATCTATTCCAAAGAGTGCTAGAAGATCTCAGTATAAAGGGGACATAGATATGAAAAATTCTGCACTCAGGATCTTACGAAGAAAGATGCTAATGATGGTTTGCATGTTTCAAGCAGTGGGAATCAGTCACAGCAGACAATGTGGCACATGCTGAACCAGAACACAAAATTCTTGCTTGGAGGAATCTTATTGCAAGTTAATCATCTTTTTATTGGTACGCCCTGAAGCTTTTTGGGATATAAAGTTTGCAAAATAACAGCTGGATTGTGGAAGTAGGCCACTGAATTAAGAAAAAAATCATGCAAACTGGAAAACACAAAGTTGCACTTGAACACTGTGTAGTCAAGAATTGAGTACGCCTTCTTCCTTTTATGAGGCACACCTGAATACCCTCTGACTGACCTGTGGGAAGCAGGGAGTGAAGACCTTAGTGGTTGAATTTACGCTGAGTAAGTAACTCCTGGGGGGATCACAGCTCTCTGAGATGTAAGTGAGGAGCCTCTGCTCTTGCCATCTTGTAGGGCATTCATTGAACATCATGGGACAGTGTGATACTAAAAGGATGAAGGCTGTGTTTCCTTGGGGAAATTGGGTATTCAACAATGATTGGAGATGGAAGAATTTCTGGATGTGTTGTCTTTTCCTCTTTCATTTTCTGCAGAACCAGGAATAATATAACTAATATACAACTAATATAGTTGAAAAATGTTGGTGATGTAGATTTTTCTTCTGGAGATGGAAGAATTTCTGGATGTGTTGTCTTTTCCTCTTTCATTTTCTGCAGAACCAGGAATAATATAGTTGAAAAATGTTGGTGATGTAGCTTTTTCTTCTTTCCAGGATGATCCATAGAGGAGAGAAGACAGTCAAAAATAACATAATAAAGTTCAGGTGCTTCATGGGATGGAAGTGGCATGTCTTTTGCCTGTCTGCTCTTTCCATTACTGTTTTTTCAGCTTCTTTATTTCAGTCTCCTGATTTCTGTTTGACAGACTCACAGATAAAAAGGGTTCTCGTTGACTGTTTGCTTTGCCTCAATGTTCATCTTCTGTTCTCCATTTCTTCTTTAATTTAAGGCACTGTTGGTATTTTTTTTTCCCATCAGACATAATGAATGGCTGGGAGCTGTCAGCTCTTTTGGACTCTTTTGTCTTCTATTCATCATTATGTCTTCATTGTCCTCTTTAATTTAGCTGTGACGTTGAGGGGATCACTTACTGTGAAAGACAATATTGCTAGCTATCCATAGGGATTTCACGCATCTATTCATCATCCTATGCAAGATAAACTATATGTGAAATATTGTGCACTAAAAAGGGCAAAACATGTAAGTCCATTTCAGATACCAAACGCTTAGCTGGTATTTTCAAACACAGGTCTCTGAGGCTAGGCATATGACACCTTTTCTGGATACAAATTTCCACCAATTTAACTATTGAAGGTGCATCTTTCTAAATTGAAATTGATTTGAGTACAAACTTGCACTAGCTTTATTACTTTGTTTCAAAATATATCAGTAGGTACACCAATATGAATTACAATATAGAAAAAAACTAAAAGTCATAATTAGACCATTATTTCCTGGTTTTCAGAGGAGAGACAGTGGGTGTTCAGAGTAATTGGGAATGTGCCCATTTACTTGGAGACCTAAATATGGATCTAGGAAATTAAGGTTACAATTTTTTTTTTTTTTAAAAGAGCTTAATCAAAGATCTAGTATATTTGTAACAGATAATTCCCTCAAACACTTAGAATCGCTTATCAAACATTAAAGCACAGTATGTTTTAAAATTAATATTTTGGAGAAGTGTACTCGCAAGAAAACACAGGGAAGTGTTAAAGAATAGAGTGAGGATAAAATGGGTATAAAACTCAGGTACTCACATTAGATTTTAGATTATTAAAGTTTAATACACATTTTCCAACTCTGTTTTTTTTTCCAGGACCTTTGTTGTTTCTGTTCACTCTTTGTATTTTTTCCTTTCTGTAAGTGACAGTTGGTGTATTTAAAACAGGTGGCAATACTCTGGTTTTACATTAATCTGCCCAAGGTCAGGAACGGGCTGTGTGTGCGTTTTCCATCTCCATATGCACAACTCTGCTAATCTATTAGTGCCTCAAACTGCATTCTCAAATACTTATGAAAACATGGGTTGGTGAACTGGAGCTCTCTCACCTACCAGCCACTCAGTATGTAACCATTCTTCCTTGTGATAAATAAATGTATTTATCACAGAAGACCTGCAAAAGATTTTCATAAGCTAAAGACTACAAAACTCAGGTATTTCCAGGAAAAGAACTTTTGGATTAGGTGTGCCTGCGTGGCCATGAGGTAGTACTGTGATGGATGGACATGGGTTGATAGTCAGAAAGGAGGTTTCCTCTGCAGCTTTTCAAACTCATGACAATGAATTTTTGCTTTCTCTTCTTAGAGATACAGAAGATTTTCCGTGATTGAATAGTGATTGGAACTGCTGAAATTAGTGTTAGTGTTGAAACTGTTGCAACTTCAGAAGCTGTTATATACAATAGGTGTATATTTGTTATATATAACTCTCAGAAATGTCATGGTAGTAAGCGATTGGGTTGGTGAAGTGGCAGATGAAATTCAGCGCTGATAATTGCAAAGTCATATACATAGGCGTAAAACATTCCTAGTTCTACATACCTGAGGATGGACTCCAAATGAGTTATTGCTACTCAGGGATTTCTAGCAGGCAGCTCTATAAACCAGTGGAGTAAAGCTCAGCCGCAGTCACAAAGGAAAAGAGAATCGTAGGCAGAATTGAGGATGGAATAGAGAAGAAACAGGAAACATCAATGTCCAATACAAAAATCCAGTACACACCCAAGTTTTAACGGCTGCATGCAATTTTGTTCCCTATTCCTCAGATCCAAACTGGAAGGGATAGGTACAGCTTAAGGCATAACGATTATCAGACATAGGGTATATCTCCTGTGTGAAAGAAACAAAAAGATGAGAATTCCTCAGCTTGAAAAAGAGATTCTAAATGACCTAATGAAAGACCAAAACTGTGTATGTCATGGAGGAGATAAGTAGGGAATAATTATTGTCAAGTTAAAAAGCATGGCAGCTCAGATACTGTATTCAGCTCAGGGCTGCTGGAAATAGAGCAAGCTATGCCAGGGTGTAAGGACTTACTTTGTTTCACATGTTATTTCTCTGCGGTCCTGCTAGCAGATAATGTTAAAGACAGGGTAATGGGCTTGCTGGAGCTTTCGCCGGGGTAGGTGCAGCAGCGGTTCCTCTGTTCTTATGCCAGGTCTTGATTCAGGCACTTAATGGGCTCGTTCATCTGCCTGAACTTTGTGCAGCATGATAATTGTTGCAAGCAGTCTCTGTCTTTGGAAAACCATCATTGGTGTGATTTGGCTTCCAAAGGTATACAAATAAATCTTATTAAATGTCTCTTGCCTTACAATATCTGTAAAATAAATCCTTGGTTTGCATGCATTTCCTGTACACAAGAAATAAGGTATTAAAAATTATGGAAAGTTTAATTGCAATATTTTCCACCAGTGTTTAAAATTAAATCAGTTGGACTTGATGATCATTCTAGGTCCCTTGCAAGTGAAATATTCTACTCTATTAACCCGAAGTCACACCAAAGACTTTGAAGAAATTGGGAGATTGTAAACTCATGGCAATACCTGGTTTATGCATCTTCACTGATTTCTCTATGTATAATTTTATGGCCATGTAGTCAAAAAGATAAATATTCTAACTGAGGGCAACAGAAGAGCATAGTGAAAGTTTTCCAGTGCTAATCTTTGTTTCTTTCCCCATATGCACACTAGTTCCTGTTTCTTAGCACAGGGTAAGTTACCCTAACAGTCTCGTCTAAATAAATATACACACAAAAGCTATATACACAAAAGCATACCATTTATTTTAACCACAATACCAGAATTTATAAGCAAATAAATACCTTTATACATTATGGGTAGCATTAACATGGAGATGAAAGAGAAATATGAAAAAATTGTGGTTCACAGCCAAAAACTGTATCCCATTGCAGTTGCCAAGCACAGTTCAAATTATACAAAGTAAATAATGTGGATTTAGGGTTGCAATTTCAGATTCTCCCTTTTTGCTATTGCATTTTTATGACTTTGGATGGGTCAGTGCTTGTGAATCCTGTTTGACACAAACTTACAAGCAGAGTCCTTGCGGATATGGTATCTATGTAGACTGTGGCTTATCTGGTTCTTGTCCTTTCCTGCATATATTTTTATTAATATCTTAATGGATAATAAACATAGACTTTTTGTATATGCATCTTTGAAAAGTGCTGTAATAGATTGTATAACATCTCTTTCTGCATAACGACCAAGGTTTTTGGCTATGTTGTTTGGTAAACCTTAAGGAGAAAGAGATGAACAGGAGTCCCTCAGCAAGTTTTCATGATCAAAACCAGCAGGAGTCTAATTATGATTTTGTTTGAAAAATAGTAAATTAATTCACAGATGATTGCCTTCATTTAAGAGAAAACACCTTGCAAATACTGGCATTTCTGCAAGTTACTCAGATGTTTTTAAGGTCCAGTTTTAAATTGAAATGAAACATGGAAGAATCCAAAACCATGGTGTTTCTGTACATAAATTTCCATGTCTAATAACTTAACAAAACCCAAGCATCTTTTGTTATAGAAAACAAGCAAGAAAAGTCCTTTTGAGGCTTCCACATAAAAGTCAAACATAGTTCTGTTTTTACAAACTCTTCAGCATTTATTCAGTTCAAAGGTGTTATTCATTGATTTGACTTGTTTATCTTATATCTTCAAGATTGCATTTTAAATAAGCTCTGAAAGGTTTTATATGCTAAAATGACTCAGAAATGTCCTCAGGAGTTTGGAAGATGAAATTGTGTTGAACTGAAAACTAGAGGATACTACATGCTGGTTAATATTGACAAGAGGCATTTTAGGAGGATGATCTCACTGTCCTATCTTTCAAAGTTGGTTATGTATCTTTAGCAAATGTTTTTTTATGGAATGAAGAGCTTAAATGCTGTGTTGTCTTTGGGTACTCAGTGAGACATTAGTCACAACAGTGCTTTGGGACTACATTTGCTTTTCACTTCTGACTTACGCATTTATCTTCCTCACAATGTAAATAATTAATATCAGCATGATTGGGATTTATTTTTCATAATATTTTTAAAACTGAGGTGAAAAATATCTGTGACAAGTATTTGAAAATACCATCTAAGAACACATAACATGTTATTAGTCACTCCCCAAGTGGGCAAAGGTGGGGAGATGGCGTGGTCAGGTATTTTCGCCATATCCCATTTTCAGGCAGCAGTTACAAGAATTATGATATTCTCTCCTACACCAGGATAGTTCAGTTTAAGAGAAATAAAAATTTTCCAAGGACACAGAGAATGTTCTCCAGTTGCCGCAGCTCTAGCTGCAGCCCAGGTAGCTGGTGGCGTAGGTCAGGAGGTGATATGAGCTACAACAGCTGGCTAACATGAAGCTAGAAATTGGTAGGACAAAGCTGCCCTCTGTGCTACCATTTCAGCACAGTTTGGGATCTACCCCCCTTGGCACCACTGAAGTTTTGATTGGGAAAGAAGAGTGGACTTTTTTCACATTGTAATTCTTGAGGGATGCAAAAGGGTGAGACTCAGGGAGGAGACTCCAGCTCTGTGTGCTCAGCACAGCTGCCTGGCAGTGTCTGCATCTCCCATTTGCTCCTCCAGTGAGGACCCTTTCTCCAAATTAAAAAGGCTCTTGTGAGATTGATTTTATCAAGTCATAGGCACAACATGAAAGTAATTCTCAGTGCGTGTATTTTGTATACTCTTAAGAATTATTCCCCTTTTGGCCATATCTCTACCCTTCACTGCCAAGCTGTTGGAGAGCATGGCTAACGCAAGCGAAGTGCAGTTAGGCAATTTCCCATTGCTAATCAATACAATTTTCCTGTGAAGCTTTATCTTACTTTGTAATCAACAGGTATAGTAATAGAACACATATTTTGTAATAAATAATTTTCTTCTTATCTTGATTTCTTTGACAGAATCATGAATAAACTGGCAGACCAGCAGGACCACATGATACCATGAAGAGAAGCTTACAGGTCCTCTATTGCCAACTGTTTAGTAAGTAAATACTAATTATTTTTTTTTCTGTAAGAAAGGAACTATTAAAATCCTTACATAAACCAGTAATATTTATGCAGGGCACAGTTCAGGGAGGAACTTAACCATGTGCCTTGCTTCAGGTACCTGGAGGAACCATGTAAAAGTTAAATTATCTTGTTAACTGAGTATGAAAGTCCAGCAAAAAGACTCAGGTGAAATGTAGACTTTTTAGATAGGGGCTGCCTCCCCTGTTCGTGGGAGCAAGGCAAAGTTTTAGGTGTAAAACAGTATTTGACACTGTTAGGGCATTTCTGTAGACTGATAATCCTCAGTGTCAACATCACAAGCAACAACTTTTCTTCAAAATTTTAGAGGTTAAGTAAAATAGGAATAGACAAAATGTAAGAATAATCACTTGCTGTCATATGTTTTACGAAGGAAATTGCTAATTTACAGTAAGAATCTAAAAAAGGTTTCTTAGTGTTGTCTCTTCAATTCAGCAGAATTTCGGACTTCAGGATACATGTTCTGTCATAGACAGTTTTGTATGGATTTGTCTTATTCTGGTCCCAGCAGAAACAAAAAATCATTCTTAGTATGCATGGAATGAGCAATGCCAGGACTATTACTTTTATTGGCATGTGTGAAAATTAAGTCTAACAAATATTTTGCGGACTGTTACAGAAACCTAGTTAACATCACATCTTTGCTTTACTCATTGCTGTCAGGATATAGAGTGAGAGATTTATTTTGCTTAGCTAGACTGGCTACAGTTCCTATTATTAGTTACAGCTTCTCCAATGACATAAGAGAAACTCAGCTGTGTCTTCATGACATCTGAGGGGAGACTCCAGAGGTGTGCCCAAGATCATTTTCCTCTCATGAGCATAAAGCTAGGCCAGATGTGCCTACACAACCTGCCCGGCAGCACACCTTTGGCTCCCAGAGTTTGGGTGCCGGGCTGGAGTAAAATGGGGGAAGAGCTCCTCAGGGAGGGCTGTAACCAGAAACCCACTGACAACAGTGGGAGCTGTGGTAGTTTTACAGTAGCTAAGGACCCAGAATACTTTGTCATATTTTGACATGTTTCTGCATGTTGCATAGTAAATTAATTCTAAAATTATCTCGGTAGCTGGACCAACATTAAGTTCATTGTAATGAGAATATGAAACTGAACTGTATGAATACATTTCTACCAACATGGTAGGAAAAAAAGGAAGGCATACTCTATATCCAACCTATCAGAGTGTTGAGTCTTTCTGTAATTTTTTTTTTTTTTTTAATATCATGCTTCCTTGCTTGGCAGGATTCCCCATTGCTATCCCAGCTGCTTTAAACCGTATTTTTTAGGGTAATATGTTGACGCTCTAGACAGCAAATAGAGGAATACTGAAAACAGAGAGGGAAAGACTGAGCAAACTATATAGATATACACACACACATATATGTAGTATGAACAGGCAATGATATTGTGAACTCCATGATGTAATTTGAAAAGATGGATTCTGAACATACTATTTCTACTGACAGATAAACTGCTTTATTTCTCTGAGTGCAGCAAAAATGTGTATTAAATGTATTTATCATTAACAAAATGGAACAGCTACAACTATGTAAGAGATTTTGGGCATCTGGAACAAGTTTTTTAACTGGCTGGTTGGTTGTCTGGTTTGTAAGAAGCCTATAGCAAGATCCACCATCCTATTAAATCAGTTTTCTTTTAGATGCCCTGTAGATGTGTTACTTAAGCTCCCTTTTACCCCAGTTACACCACAATACTAAAAACAGTCTCCAGAGAGTGCATTCTGCAACCAAGGAAGAGGAAATTACTTTAATGTGTTTCCTGTAACTGTTCTTTATTCTATAAGAAAGGCCTGCAGCATGGTCTTATTTGTTTCATTTGCACAAAAGAGGGAAAATTGCTGCTACTACACAGAGAAGAAAAAAAACAAACCTCTAGAGAAAGTGTCAGAGGAGGATGTTCTACTTTGGGCTGATTCACCAATGTCCTATGCCTGCCTGCCTTCCTCATCTGCAACTGCAACAAGTGGGTCCATGGCGCTGCCTCTCTGATGTGGCAGCATTTTCATCTCCTCCGCTGTGTCCTCAGCGATTGAGGCTTAGGGCTACAGAGAGGATCGCCCTATGTATTTACTCTTGTGGAGTCAAAAACTACGGCGGCTTGAACAAAGTGTTGGTGTTTTTTGTAGAAACAGTCATCAGCTGGAGAGACAAAACTCTGTCTGTGCTTGTGTGAGCGTGCCTGTGGCTAAGTCATCCCCAGACTGGTCCATTGCTATGGGGCTTATCACATCACACAAGTCCCTGCTGTGCCACTGGGCCAGTAGTGGCTACGCTCTTCTGTGTATTCGTTTCCACCTCTGTTCATTTGTGCTGTCTTCAGCTGTATCTGTGCAGTGTCTGAGACAGTGGGACCCTCGTACTCATCAGGACTGCTTGGCTTGGAGGCTAGAAGAAAAGACTTACATAGATGTTTGTGTGATTTACAGACTAGTGGCAATTGTTAGCTGTATTTCTAAGTCAGGCCCATATCTAAATAAGGTTTTAAATGTAGCATATGTCTTTTTTTGTGTGAATTTTAGATGAGTTATGTAATCAGTCTATTGCCATCTATATTCTTCTGTGTGCTTTCCAAAAAGAGCATATTCCATCCATTTACGCTGATCAAGGATAGTATGGGAAAAGGGCACTAGCAGCAGGTGCTCTTTTGAACATGATTGTGACTGGCTTGAATCTGATCCCAGTTGTTAGGAGGTAGACTTTGTAAAAATCGCAGTGTTCGTCTGGCCCAGGACAGGGGCTCTGGGTGATGCTTCTTTACCTCTAGTCATTCATAATATATGAATAAGTAATTAAACATGTGATGTAACTGTAAAGAAGCAGTGCTTTCAAACTGTATCTTCAAAGATTCTATTTAATCTGAAATCTCTAAGACATTAAAAAAAAACATTAAAAGATTAAAAAAAAAATTGGAAGAGGTTTCTTAGTGAGAGCTGTTTGAAGTCACTAGCTAGATTGAGTTGATGAGGACCAATTAAAGCAAAACATGTGTCCACAATTTGCTGCCATTTGTTCTAGTCATATCTTTATGGATGAAGTTTGTTGCCTCTGTAATGATGAAGATGCAAATGCCTTTCCCATGAGGCTAAGCGATCTCCATTTTTTATAAAGACCTAATGTGATGATTTAAGCCCTACAGCATGAGCCACAATATGTCTGCATTTTCTGTAATAAAACATGCACACTATAATTTACCATGCATGCACTGTTCACTAAGGGCTTCCAAGCAGCATATAAACTAGAGAAAAATGTGGAGAAAGGTAACTGGTGAAGCCCTTGGCACATGAGGTGTATATGAGACTTTCTTCTGCAGACATTTATTTTCCTGAAAAATGGAAGAACTTTTATTTTCCGTTTACTTACAGCACCCAGTGTCTGTATGAGGACCTGTCACCATAGCATCTGGAAATTAACGGCAGTCTGAGTGTTTCTTCATGCCATTATCACTTGCTGCGTTCCCAAGCATCACTCTTTCATCTCTGAGGCCTGGCACAATGCCCAGTAATATCAATAGAAAGAGTCTCCATGTACAGGCTTGCGCTGCTCTCTGTAGCAAACTGAGCAAAAATGGTGGTGAGTGGCTGTGCCTTATAACACAGGCTGTGACAGATCTCGGATCCCTTTGCTGTGGATGCAGCTTGCCTTCCTCGGTTTTAACTGGCAGCCTGCCTGCTGTTTGGTTAAGTCTCTGGCGGTGAAGTTCACCCTGTAGAAAGGGTTAGCACAAGCCAGTGCTCTATGCGAGCCTGAAGCAAGTCCAAGGGCTCACCCCTCTTCTCATAAATATTTGATAAGCAATGTGAGTTTGCCAGATTCCTGTTTAGAGAAGACCCAGTTCTTAGTGCCTTCTGAAAGGTGCTGAGCAGCATTATCTCCTAATGCCTATTGCCTCTAATAGGAACCAACACCCACCAACTCCTGTTTGTATTGCCAAGTACTGTCTGTGAATAATTACATGCTATTAATAAGATGGTATGCACCGATGGCTCGTTTATACAATTATACAAGGCTCATTTATAGCAAGTGGGAAGGCATGGTAACAGTACAAAAAAGACCACTGCCAGAAGAACGGGAATGACCCATTCTCTGCCCATAGTAGTAGATAAGACATGAAGAAATGGATTTATAGAGCAGGTAGCTTGACATTAGATGTCAGGTAAAAATGCTTTAGCAAGTTAGGACATTGAAACGTTACAACAGGCTAGTCAGGAGGATTTTAGTCTGCCACTGAAGCACCGAATGGAAAAAAACATCTCTCAGGGGAGATAGAGGTCAACTAGATGATTTCAAAAGCTCCCGTCAAACCCTCTGATCCTGTGACCACTAGGTACTGTGTCCTTAGCACAAATGAGCCTGCTTGCTTCAACAGAGGGCTCTCAGTTTGCATGAGCCATGTATAATTAATCCGTGCAATAGAAATGTGCAGCTGACATGCTTAAAGGTACTGGGGATCACTTGATACAGATCAGCAGAGAGCCTCTTCCTGTCATTCACGAGGCCTCGCAGAGAGAAAAGAAAACGACGTTGTTGTTGTTGTGCTCTGTTAGGCTGGTAGGTGTTAGCTTGAGCAAAGAGAACAGCAGGGAATGGTTATCCAGCAACAGATTCCATCTGGTTTGCTTAAAAATTAGAAAGGTAAACAGCCTCTGGTTATGCAGTGTTTCATGTACAAAGCTTTTTGGGATACTCACTGGGCTGGAGCATTTGTGTTTGAGTCACGTGGCTTGGTAACAGACTGCCCATCGGGCAGCTCGCAGCAAGCAGTCCATCAACACTTGCTTTTCCCAGAATTCAATTAAAGGTTGTTGCTTCAGTTTCTCAGCAAAAACTTTGCCTTCTTGAAAGAAGCTGCAACCTTCTATTTTGCGATCCCTTCCTGGAAAACAAACCTTTTTAAAAAGAGCTTTAAAAGCAAACTTATAAAGAAGCTAAATCTGATATGCATTTTCTTATCAGATATAGGTTCCAGCATCCTTGATGTGCTCTTTAGTGAGATTTCAGCTGCTCACACACAACAGCGTCTTCCTGTTCACTGCCTGGATAAGCACAACTCTGTGAATCTGATGGCCCTTATCATTCTAAACCTGAGATTGGTCCCATTAATAGTTTGCAATATTTGTTTTAAATTTGCTGGTTCTATGAACATTCTTGCCCTTAAAGACATCATGGTTTGGTAGTGTTTCACAGATTGCACAAACTCATTAAAGAGTTTGAAATACATCTATTGGGGAGGGGATATTCTGCCTTGTTCTGCCAAGAGCAGATAGAAATTTAGGACATAGCAACCCTCTCAAACAACTAACATATTGTGAAAACTTCTCCACTGTTCTTGTGGATTTGCTGAAACACAGAAAGATGTGTAATAGACCTGGGGCTGTAGATTTTAAGGTCATTGTTTAAGTTCTTGACACTGAATTTGGGATAAAAAGCCAATAGACAATTACATTATTATATTTGCTCTTTCTACTGGCAAGCAAGCAATTCGTGCCTTTGAGCATATCATTTGATAGTCTGATTATGTTCTTGGCATTTAGTACCTCCAATTTATGCTTATACTAGTACTATTTTCACTAGAACCCTGTAGAACTTTCAAAATTAATAAGAACATGGATAACTTTGTGGTGTTCATATTCATCAAGCATTCACACACCAGTTGTGGGACATTCTGGTAACGAAGTCCATGGCCATTATGCTAGAAGACCAAGAGATATTAAATACATACATATAAATACAGATGTTTATCCAAGTTGGAAAATGCTGCAAGGATTTGGTTTTAAAATTGCTTACTGTCTTGTTAAAACAATAATTCGATAGGTCAAAAAATGAATCCACAATATTATTTCCATCTTATTTTGTGAATTATTTGTGTTTTGGACCTGAAGCAATCTCCACTGTATCACAATGTATCAGTCTAATCTTCTGTTTTAGATTCAGTATTGTTTGCCTCAAGCCTTGAGAGAGAGGTTTTAGAGGGAGAGTGAACAGGCAGAAGTATAAATTTGACTTTTCTCTATTTTCCCTTACAAAAGTCTATTCATCCATCTCTAATAGAAATGAAACTTCAGGAAGAAAGAGTTAGCAGCTTGTGCAATTTCATGTGTGTGTCTTTGAGACTCAGCGTCAAGTCGAGTGGGGGAAGAAATGTTACTGATATTCAGACAGGAGCCTAATGACCATGAAACATTGGTCCTATTGAGTTCAGTGGCAAAACTCCCGTTGACTTTAACAGGATTGGGACTTTATTCCCAGCCTTCATATTCCCAGCTTGCTTTGATATGTTGCATTATAAAACAAAAATATCCTGTCAAACATTTATTTCCTTCCCCAAAGCCTTCTTTTCTTGCTGACTGTGCCTAAGAGACATTGGTATGATTTTGACAACATCGCAATCAAGCCCTAATCCAGCAACGGCAGTTAAATATGTAAATAGAGCTCTTAGCACCAGGCAGACTACTCCTACAGCAGCCGCTAGCCATAGGCTTGAATCACTACCGGACTGCGTTCTAGTAATTTGACATGAGAGAATTTTTATGTCAGCACACATACTGGTGTCTAATGACCATGAATTATCCAATGCCTGTGACAGTGTTCCTGTGAGAAAGACAGAAAAATGGCTGTTAGATACTTAATATACATTGCTATCTAATATTCCTCCACGTGTGAACTGCCATGCACATGGACGTGTACAACTGGTATCAGGAATACAGTGATATTTATACTGCCGTGTTTAGGTGCTGGAACTTTTATATGTTTAAAACATCTTTGACTTTTTGCAAAGCCTTTGAACTCTTCTCCCTCCACCCACTCCTTGGCACCCTACATCCCATTATTTTTGAACAAAGAAGACCTAACTGTGGAGGTTATGCAAGCTTCGATCACACATGTATATGTTCATTGTAGCTCACTGCAGGCTGTGTAAATAATTTAGAAGAAATACTTATAAAACCAAGCTCATTGCAGGCTGTGGAAACAGTTTGGAAGAAATACATATAAATCCAAGTGTCATCCAACTTGGCAGCATGTGATGGGTATTATCCCCGTCCCATCTCTAAATAACAAATATATAGATGTCCTCTCCAGTTCTACAATAGATCTCCAAAGAACCTGAGCGTATGTCTATCTTTATGCACATTCAACTCAATGAAAGACTTCAAAACTCCACCTGCAAAAAAACTTGCTGTGAAACATCACCTAAGTTGGCCTTTGGAACAAAGCCATTGCTTCGCAAAGCAGTGCATCCGGCTGGTCTTTATTTTGAAGATAGTCATCTGCAAAACTTCCTTGACAAATCAAGGCCTATACATAATTGGTATGAATGTATTGTTTTGTAGTACATTGTCGGTTATGTGTATCATCTGATGCCTGAAACCTCAAGGGCAGGATGTGCTCCCAAGGTCTGGCAAAAGACCACTGTCTCATTTCCCATGTTTTTTTTTTTCCCCACATTATTCTTGGATATACATCCCACACAAGATGTTTGAAGAATGACCTTGGCAGAAAGAATACTCTACCCCTGCCATAATAACTTAAAACCACATCCCTTCAGCTAGAGAAGGCAAGGGAGCCGCAGCCCCAAGGCCATGTTTTCGTGGGGTAGAGGAGTCAGGCCCACATGCTGGCTGGTGTGTCTGTTGCAATGTGTGCCACAAGTGCTCAGAAGGAACCCACCACTCCAGGTTTTGAAGGAACAGTGCTGTGTAGCCTCTCGTGGTTTAACCCCAGCCGGCAACTAAGCACCACACAGCAGCTCAGTCATTCCCCGCTCCAGCAGGATGGTGGAAGAGAGTTGGAAGAGTAAAAGTGAGAAAGCTCATGGGTTGAGATAAGAACAGTTTAATAACTGAAATAAAATTATAATAATAATAAGTTGTATTGAAAAGGAAAATAAGAGAGAGAGAGAGAAATAAACCCAAGAAAGGCAAGTGATGCAAATGAAAATGATTGCTCACCACCAACTGACCAATGCTCAGTCCCCAAGCAGCAGCCTCCCTGCCAACCTTCCCCCTAGTTTTATTGCTGAGCATGACATCATACGGTATGGAATATGCCTTTGGTCAGTCGGGGTCAGCTGTCCCAACTGTGTCCCCTCCCAGTTTTTTGTGCACCCCCAGCCTACTTGATGGCAGGGCAGTGTGAGGAGCACAAAAGGCCTTGACTCTGTGTAAGCCCTGCAAAAGAACCCACCCACTCCGGTTTTTGAAGGAACAGTGCTGTGTAGCCTCTCGTGGTTTAACCCCAGCCGGCAACTAAGCACCACACAGCAGCTCAGTCATTCCCCGCTCCAGCAGGATGGTGGAAGAGAGTTGGAAGAGTAAAAGTGAGAAAGCTCATGGGTTGAGATAAGAACAGTTTAATAACTGAAATAAAATTATAATAATAATAAGTTGTATTGAAAAGGAAAATAAGAGAGAGAGAGAGAAATAAACCCAAGAAAGGCAAGTGATGCAAATGAAAATGATTGCTCACCACCAACTGACCAATGCTCAGTCCCCAAGCAGCAGCCTCCCTGCCAACCTTCCCCCTAGTTTTATTGCTGAGCATGACATCATACGGTATGGAATATGCCTTTGGTCAGTCGGGGTCAGCTGTCCCAACTGTGTCCCCTCCCAGTTTTTTGTGCACCCCCAGCCTACTTGATGGCAGGGCAGTGTGAGGAGCACAAAAGGCCTTGACTCTGTGTAAGCCCTGCTCAGCAATAACAAAAACATCCCTGTATTATCAACATTGTTTCCAGCACAAATCACAAACATAGCCCCATACTAGCTACTATGATGAAAATAACTCTATCCCAGCCAAAACCAGCATATAGCCCCACCAGCTTGCCCATCATCGAGCTTTTCTTCTACACTGTGTTGATGACATCGTTCTTTGAGCTACTCTTTTCACTCAAGACCAGGCTCCTGCCATATCCAGGGACAAGGGCAGGATTTTGGGGCCAAGTTTTCCAAATCAGCAAATGTATAACAACTCAGCTGGGCACTTAGTAAGTTTTCCTAAGTACCTAAGCAGGTTAACCAGGTGTTGATCTACTTTTCATCTTAATGGTAGCTAAGTATGAAACTTTTGCAGGTGCCTTTAAGAATTGCACTAGGCATGTGTCTTTGGTATGGAGTTCCAAGACATTTTGGAAAATCTTATCCCTTTTCTCCTAATGTAAGTGAGCAGACTTTATTTCAAAACTATGTAATACTGTGCAGAACATAAATCTTCAGCACTTACTAAAACCAAGTTATGAAGAACGGGGGCGGGGGGGGAAAGAGGCACTGAATCAAGTGCACATTTACAGTTTCTAGTAGTGGTAACAAATGCTTCTTACTCAGTACTTTATAAAGTCACAGCATTGTGCAGACATTAACTAATTAATTTAGGTTCCAGTAAAATTATGCAATTATTTTAAGTCTCCAATTTAAAATGTTACAGCTAATAAGCTGATCTGTCTCGTGCTCTAGGAGAAGCATTCTGTCCTTTCTATATACTCCCACATGCATTTGGTCTGCAAAGGCTGCTCTTCACATTGCCATGCAGCTTGCCATGGTCAGAGTAGCTTTCACAAGATGGTGCTTCCTAATTCTGCAGATTCCAGCTACTAGGAGAAGAAGGAATAGAAACTATTCTTGTATCTTGTCAGTGAAGAGATCATCAGGGAAGGAAGCAATGCAGGTTGGGGAGAGATGACTAGATAGTCCTCTTAATAAAGCAGATATATTGAGGCATATTGAGGAATATTGATCTTAAATAGCTTGAAAATCAATGTCATCAGTAGTTATGAGTCATTGCAGGAGAACCTAAGAGAGTTTGAAAATTTGTGCACTTATACAAGACCTTACATCACATTTCATTGTGGCTTTCAGAGTGAACCATGGAATATTAGTGACAGTACTTTTGTGTAAACTGTGTGAAAACCAGCATGATTTCTGGCCAGATTATAAATCCGTTTTGTAAATCCCAAGACTTTGTTGCTGCTGGAAGTCCCTTGCAGACAGCCTGTGAGTGGCTGTCAGTACTTTAACATGAAGTTTCTAATTCTTTATGCATTTGAAAAAGGCACGGCTTCTTGAAGTTAGCATCCCATGGGAAGGAGAATGATGACTTTGCAGTATCTTCTAAAGCATTAGATATTACTGGCTTCTGTAGAGGCTACAAATTCATTATGGTATCACAGCTTCTCATTGCTGAGGGCATTAACAATTAACATACATACACCACAATTAAGCTGTCAAAGAGAAGAAAGTAAAGATAACCAACAATGAGAGTACCTGATAAATGGACAACAGTATGCTTGCAGGGCAAACCACTTGGATTTGTATATAGAGAGTTAATTCAGAGCCTTAAAGCACAGAGAGAGAAAGAAAATGGTTTCAAACCCTGTGATTTTTTCACCTTGTCTTGGAGGTAGAATGCAGCAATTATCTCCCATTTTATATCTTTCGCTTGGGTTTGGCAGTGTTTCCTTAGAGCAACTGGCCATTTCAGCTAGTTCAAAGCTGTTTTGTTCTGCCATTTCAGGAAGGAAGAGCTGTTTTTTCTGACCAAGGCCCTATACATGCCTGAGAGCCTCATGTCAAATCCTTGCCCTGGGACCTACTTCTTAATGGTGAGGTTGTGAAGCATGAAGTTAATCACATTACAGTCTGTGCTACACAGAAGTGCCCTGACGGTTATTGAGGATGAAGCCTGCGCTGGAGAGACAGAAAGAGCAATAGGTGCTTAGGGAAGGAGGATGCTCTGAGACCAATTCCCAGGAGCAGACTAGGAGGATGTGCAGGAATGGAGTAGTTGCTACGGCTTAATAGGAATGGACACTAGCAGCTTTTTTTTTTTTTTTTCCAAGCAGAGCAATCTCTTAGGAGAGAGATCATCTACAAGATAGAGTAACAGGACCCTGGGCCTCGGCTATGCATATTGCAGGGCATCTTTCCTGGCCCTTGGGAGATTTAGGACTGGGACTATTAGTTGCTAAGTCACTTGTGTGACTGACAGGGAATCAGATATAAATCCTCTGGCCTTGGAGGTGGAGATAGCTGGACTGGAGACAGCGTAAGACAGAGAGTGCCTAGTGTACATTGTCCAAGAAAGGGCTTCTATGGGAAAAAGGAAGGTACTCTCTCCTTGTAGTTTACAGAGCCAGAGAAAACCTGGGGTGAGTGATGTGTGTACAGAGGCTTGATTAGCTCTTGTTTCAGGACAATCTGATTCAGAAATGAAAAGAGATTCTGAGGAAAATGTCTTGGTCTTAATTGTTATTGGGAGCAGCCTTTTACCTTCCTAGCTACTGAGTTTCTCCTCTGGATTACAAGGTACCTGTCTTCATTGGTATTTCCCAGTACAGAAAACATCCATCTTTCTTGTGGAAGGGGACGATGCCATTTGGTGACTTCATGTGGTTATTCGAAGCCCTGAGAAGGCCACTGCCCCTTCCAGTGTGTGTTCCTTGCTCCTGGCCTCACGTAAAATAGGCAGCGAACCCAGCAGCAGGGAGAGCTGTGGGGATGCTGTGGCACCAAGCCCAATCCAGTTAACTGTGCTTCACTCCTGTGCCTTTCCCACAGTGGTTTTCACTGATGTATCAAAATTTTCAGCATTATTTCCCTGGTTCTCAGGCTCTGTTGCTCCCCAGAGCTTCACAGCGCGGTTCAGAACAGGAGCTTGTGCTTCTCTGGACTCTGGGCTGGCCGTGCTCCAGAGCAGCCCCATTACAGAAAGAACAGCTTGAGGGTTACATTCAATTAGCATAAATTGCCAAAGGCCCAAAATATGTTGTAGAACCAGTGTGGATTGTTAAGCCTCAAAACATGCTCCCTTTTTCTTGCTTCTTTTCCTTTGCTGACTTTGTGGAGGAGAAAAAGCTTAGAGTCCATTTTGTTATTCTCAGAGGAGGGATGTTCCTGCTGCAGCTGCAAGAGTGAGGCCTAATTCACCTCCTAATATCAGGGACACCTTAGGCTGTTGTTTTGTCACTGCATTTCTCGGTATCTCCTGTTCCTTCATGCCTTGTCTTGTAAGCATTTTGGGCTTGGGGTTGACAGTATTTGGATGTGTTGTACGTGCCGAGCATACATGTGGCTCTTCATAATTATAACAATTAATAAGAAATACCATATGGCTAAAAATATTGTAACTGAAAAGAATTTTTGGGCCATTTTTTTTTTGGTGGATATGAGTGTGTGCCTCATTTAAGCCAATTATTTTTTCTATTAACAGACATTGGTTATGCCATCGTTCTGCTTTTATTTTTAGAAGTATTCAGATTATTACAGATAGTGTGAAGAATGAATGAAAAAAGAAATCTGTCTCCTAGTACTTGTCTTTTAAAATTAAATTTCCTGGTTGAATAATCCTACATTTAATCCTCAAAGGGATGTATCCCCTATAGGGAACGTTCTCTGCACCCTTAGGTGCCTGCTGTCAATGTCAGAAGATGGGAGATGAATCCAAATGAATTCATGAATCCAAAGACTCATTTGGAAATCAGGTGGTGTTTGATTATGACGTTACCAATACCTATCCTAACACATTTAATCACAAATGTGAGATTTATGGAGTAAAGACACGTTACTTTCAAATTAGTTTGCAAATTGCAATCTGCTTTGCAGACAATGCAGCAGAATTATGACAGAGTCCCTCTTACTTGCTGTCTCATGACTTACAGGAGAGTGGGAAATCTCAGTCTTCAGTGTTTCAACGTGAAATTTTTATGTCTAGCAGAGGTGATGCTTTTCAGCATGGCATGGACAAGTGTAAAGCCTCTTTTGTCCTGTGGATTGAAGGGATTCAGGCTTTATATCAACAGAGGAAAGGAGATCATGCATGGTCCTGCTGTATCTCCGAATTCCATATTGTATGGAATCCCGCTTTTTGGACTGCAGGTATATTAGCACTGGCTGTGACAAGAGTTTCTGTTCCTCCTCAGTGGCTATATCGATAGGAGTGGTATGTTGCTGAGCCTGTGATCTAGTGCAAAGGATGCCTTGGTGTGTGTTTGCTCTGGGCAGCAGCATTCACAAGGGAGTGAAACTCAGACCAAGCATTTGGCTCACCTCGGTACTTAAATCTTCAAAGCAGTATTTACAGTTGATTTTTGAAGCAGTGCATGAGCTTATAGAGGTGTATTTCTCCAAAGTTTAGCTGTGAGTAGAATATGTTTATTGCTGTTAAGGAAGGACTATCATGCAGTATGTCCATTTCACAGCTAATTTTGGAAGAACTATTTCAGGGGTGTTTCAAATATTAAGTAGAAATTATTGAAAAGCTTTGATTCCTGTCTGCTATCATAAGAACCAAAACACAGATAAGTATATTTTTATTTAAAGAGTGCTCTGATACGCTGAAGGGGGACCTGGGGGAGAGGTGTGCAGGAAGGTGAAAGTTTGTGTTAGTATTTTTTAAAAACAATCAAGACTTTCTTTCGTGAAGTAAAGTTGTTTTGTGGTGCCAGATGTATAAAGACATTGGTTGTTTCAACCTCCGTAGTCACTGGCAGATGAATAACAAGATAGTGAGAAGAACCGTAGACTGATCAGCAAAGCTGATTTCTACCAGTCACAGAGCTTTTGGAGATTACAGCATAGCATGAAGAATTTATCAAGGTGATTTATCTATAGTGCTTGTGAATACATTACATCCATACTCTGTCTCAACTAGTACAGAGCGGATTTCAATATCTACAAATGTATTATTAATGTTACTTTGGAAAGCAATACGTTTCTGCATAGTTTTAATGTTCTTCGCATTCGTGGAGTTTGAACATAACTCTAAAACTCACAGTAAATCTTCTGCTATTGAAACAAATAAATCTGGGGAAAATATTAATAAAAAGACTTTAAAATGTCATTTCATAACAATGCTCAGTCAGCCTTCCTGCTTCCAAGAGCCCCTGGCAACCAGAAATGGAAACCTCTATAAAAGAGACTTCTGAAAAAAAAAAGGGGGGGAAAATCACCTATTTTGATTTTGCCTGTGGCACTGTCTTCTCGTTTTGGAAGCTTCCATCATGAGGTGTGCTTTGTAGAAAAGACAGGTGGAGAAAAGCAAGCTTAAAAAAGGCAACGAACAATTTCTTGTTCAGTACACGGCTTTTTCTCTGCATCCATCAGCTCTTTTGCTAAGACAGAAACAAAAAATTTACTAGGTAGGTGGGGGGGAACCAAGAGCTTTTTTTTACAGTCAGCAATAACAAGACAACCATGCTAGGAAAGACTCTTAAGTTTATATGTTTTTTTCAGCCATGGGATCAGTGGAGGTGAGTTCTCCTTTCTGCTTCGCAGTGTCAGGCAGTTCTTCAGCCATCCACCTCCCGCTCACAAGAGCCACTAGCTGACTGCACTGATGTTTGACTGCTGCCCAGCCTCGTGGGTCCACGTGTCTTATTGCTCAGCATCTACAGAGCGGAACGAGTTATAAAAAGAAGTAGCTCCTTTACAAACTCCAAAGGAGGACCCACACCTAGAATTTCTTATTGCAGCATTTCTGGGTGCTCCTTCTGAAGGGCAGAAGAAGGAGTCTGGCAGAGCTGCCTGTGTTACAGCTGGGAAGCTCTTCAGAAACTACCACCAAAGGAGGAGAAGAGCGAGGCAAGGGTAGCCCACCCAGCACGGCTGGGGAAGATTGCTCTCGGATCAGTGTGGTTCCTTGCATGTCAAAGCTATAGTAAGAAGGAAAATCAAGTCATCCTGTGAGGCTAGTCATCTGTGGCTGCTTTTTCATGCAAGACAAAGCAAAACATATTTTCTACAATGCATCTGTGCAAGCGTATGAAACAGTCATGAACTTGGCAGTGAGAAAATTTTCACTTTATAAAGTTATAAGCTGCAATGGTTTTACTTTGACAGCCCTGAAATGCACAAGATACTGAACTGAGAGCTTCTCAGGTTTGGAAAATGCAAAACTGTGGCAGTTCTGGACCGAGTTATGGCAGAATACTGTGGAAGCCTCTGTTAAATGAGCTTTAGAGATTTACATTCTTAGGCATGCTTTTCTCTGTAAGCCAATATATATTAGTGCAGCAGGCAGTATTTTTTATGCAGGAAAGGTAGGATACCAATAGTATTATACTTGTCATTCTATAGGATCAAAAATGCATTACTTTATAATATGTATTCCAATTTTAAGACCCTGTTAATTTCAGTGAATTGCAGGGTTTGTTTTGAAGGACACATGTTTTAATGAAGACATAAATCACCAGTCATAAGCACCTCTTCTGTCATTTTCATATATAAAATCAGTAGCTGCATTAGAGGTTCACTGATATCATTCATAGTGCTTCTGGCCACGACTGAGGATGTATTTTCATGACAGGTCTGGGGCTTTGTCGCTTCTATTAAACTGTAAGAGTTACAGATCGGGAGCTGTATGTATCCAGGGCGAGACAGGTACCTCATAGTCTACTGAATTTGCCACATATTTCAGTGGTTTAAAATATTAATTTATTGTTATTCCAATACTTAATCCATTTGTCTATTTTTCAGCATAAGAGAATTTCAACCTGTCTGCCATACATGCATTAAGCACATCTACAACCCTATGGTGCATTCATCAGGCACTGTAGAATGTTAAGATATTGCCCTAGGGCAAGTTTGCACATGAACTGCATCAATCTTGTGTTTTCTTCATAAAATCATAGAATAGTTTGGGTTGGAAGGGACCTTTAAAGGTCATCTAGTCCAGCCCCCTGCAAGGAGCAGGGACAGCTTCCCCTTCTCCGACCCCATTTTCATTTGTAGAGGACCTTGGAACTGCTGGTGTCACAGGAGTGTGGTAGGATTGTTGA
>NW_010558087.1:0-5753 GCF_000687285.1 Phaethon lepturus | reverse complement strand
GCAGGAAAAGGGGAAATGCACGGCTTCACCCATAACTCATTCAGGCTGCTACCTCCAGGAGATGCCCGTCAGCATCAGCAAGGAGCACAACATGGAAACAGCCGTCAGTGAATTTGCGGTTGCAATAGCATTGCAAATGCCCTCTGGTGAGGGCAGTGGCATTTCAGTATTCCTGTTTCCAGGCCAAAAGCCTCTACAGACCCTGGCAAGAATTGGGAACCCATTGTTTAGGTGCTCAGAGAAACATAAAGGTGATGGATATCTGTGAGTGAACTGTATACCCTGCTGTTCTGTGATCTCGTGGAGAAAATCTAATGCAGTGATACATTTGACAAAAATATTGCAGAACTACTCAAGTTATTGGTGGGGAGACACTGAAGTTACCTAACTATATCTCCTACAGCCTTTGCAGACAGGCAGAGTCTAAACTGTGCTGCTAGTTTTCACCCCAAAAGAGTGCTCTGTGGCACAGTTTGGACGTTATGTAAAGAGGTGACCTTGGAAATATATGTCTGACTGCTACACTTCTATAGTATTCCTGCAGCAGCCTTCTAGCTCTTTATTCAATTTTGGACTGAATTATGTTTGTGGTGGCTCCTCTCTACAGCCAACTTTTGTGATGGAAGGGATTTAATGGGTCTCTTTTTTAAAGGAGCCTTGCTTAGTTCTAATTCAGTATGCTAAAAGCATCCTTAGGCTGTTTTTAATGTATGTTGGGATTGCAATACTCTCAAACACTGCTGGAAGTGATGGAGCACCTGCAAGTTTTCATTCCTTTAATTTTATTTACTAGCATTTGAACAAGAATTAATCAGGCTGTGAGGAGACTGCTGCAAAGTGTGGCTCCCAAAGCCACTTCCCTCAAAAACAATGTCCTTTCATTCGCCTGTGACCGTGCCTGTGCTGACAGTCACTAAATCAAAAGCTTAGCATGAACGACTGAAGCTGATCTGGCTCAAGAGAATATCTAGAATATGCAAGGAAGAAAAAAAAAAGATTCTAAACTTCTTTTCTTCAAAAATTATTGTTACAACTGAGATAGAAATCATTAACATGCTTTGGTAAAGAGGAGGCTCAGTAGTTATGGATCGGTCAACAAAGCAACAGTATGTCTAATACGAATGTGGAAGCACTGGAAATGAGGATTAATTTCTGGTGTTGTTTAGGCAACATTTTACAAAAGTGAACAGAGGATGAAAGAGCATGAAACATGCTGCATTTACTGTGTAACAAGAGAAAAGGTGTCACCAAAGGGAAACTCTGGGATCTATGGTGCTCCGAGTAACACTTCCAGATTTCTTTCCGAACTTTTATCTTTGAGTGTATGAGCTGCTTGATACCAAATTGTTTCCTTGACATAAGGAATAAGTAAATATAGTTTATTATCAATGCTTTTAGAGGGTCTAAAGATCATATTCTGCCTATATTTCTGGTAGAGTAAGTCCAGAGTCACACCGTTCAAATTTCTTTGATTCACTGAATGAGATTCTCAGTGCACAGGAATAAGTGCATGATTAGCTTAGTTTAAGTCATTAACACTCCACTGAAATAAATTACTCTCTCTATAATATATATAATGTGTTTATTTTATGTACTATATTTGTAAAATATGGATATGGTACAGACAAGTATGACAGATATAAACCATTAGGTATGTGAGCTGTGACTGGCTTTCTTGTGTCCTTCTGTTCATGTTGTTGAAAACACTGTTCATTCTTCAAACCCTTGTTTTTATTAGCTTCGATGTATACAGTGTATACAATATATGCAGTACAGTGAGATAAAGAGCATAGTGGCTGTGTTCACTCACAGTGTCCATGTTTGTCCCACCAGCACTGTAATGGGTATGAATAAATAGTAGTTAATTTAGACATTTTGGGTCCTAGTAATCCTAGTAAACTTTTGATTCCATCTAAAATTGTTGCTGAGAATGCTTGTTGCCCATGATGCCTGTAAAGCTTGTAAGTAGTTGAGCAACTGATACGCTGTGACTGGTGTTTTTTACACCACACAGAATCATTTTCTAGTGTCCTGTTGTGGATGAATATATTCATAAGCCACAGTGTCCATGAACTCATTGTTTTATTCTTCTTTTATACATAATTATAAATTTAGGACATACCTGCAGTGGAAAAAAAACCCCTGGATTAGTTGCTTAGATTCAGACAATAGTGAAGACAAAGCAGGTTTTAATTGAAGTTAGGACATGGTCAGATAAAGCTCATCATTTAGGCACAACTTTACTGCAGTTATTAAAATACTGATACTGTATTGCAAACCTGTTGATTTAGTAGAACAGGTATTTGCAAAACTTTAAGCTAGTAGGTATCCATTAAAACATCTTTGTAAGGATGTTCCTCCTGTTTAGTGGCAGCATATACGAAAGGTCTGTTGCGAGTCCTTTTTCACATGCAGCTGTTCCACCTGAAATCCCTCTTAATTTATTTTCTGATCTTTGACAACTGCTTTCTTTTGCTAGTACAGACATTTTGGCATTGTTTGAAGACAGCTGGTGCGATCAGCTCCAGATTCTCCTCTTGATTGCTCTGATAACTTAATTTTGAGGATAAAATATGTAATTTGGTAGATCATTTAAATTTACACTGCTGTTAAATGTGATTTGGTTCCTTGAACACCCATTCCAAAGAGAAAACTGATCTACTGAATTACTTTAATGTTTTCATATGTCTTCCTTGCTGCATTTGCTTTACATTTTGCCTACTTATGGTAGTCTAGATACTAAGCAGCTCTCTAAGCTGGTTGATTGTAATGTGAGAGACCAGTAGCAGACACCTGGCAGGGATAGGATGCTTCACAGGAAAATGATCCCCTGAAGTATACCAATTTTGCAGCCATACGAGCGGTGCACAGCCCAAGGAGGAAAGTTGTATGGAGTGACAGATGGATGCCTCTGGTTGACTTCTCTGTAGGTGCAGGAGGAGCAGATGGCAGGCACGATAATGTCCAGCCATATGATGTTATGTACCTTTGCCCCCTCAGCATGGCTGTGAATAGTAGTAAGTAAGGCTGGGGTCTTGTGAGTTACTGTACCATGGCACAATGTGCTTCTCTCAGCGCAGCAAAAAGGAAAAAGAAGACACAGCCTCGCTGCTGTGTGTCTCACAGCAGACACAAACACTTCTGGTAATTCAGACACAGATACAGTTATGAACAATTAGAAAAAGAATAATGTTACACATTATTTCTTCTTCTGAGGTTCTTGTGGTGTTTTGTGCAGATAAACCGAACAGCTCGTACCTCATTAAGTGAGATCCAGAAATGAATCACCCTTAACTACTTCTGTGCTTGGTGTACTATAAACATTTGTCATAGGCAGAAACAGGTAGTGTAACCAGGGGCATAATTAGTTTCTCTGCCTGTTTCGCAGGTGGGAAGCCAAATCTATGCAGGGAAGAAACTCACGAGTTGCTTGAAGACCCTCAGCAAGTTGGTGGCAGAGCAGAGCTGGAATGCCAGCTCCAGCCAGTCCACCAGCCACCGGGCCACCTGGCTGTGGCAGCGCCATGCAGCCAACCTATGCACAGGGTCCAGGCATCCCGTAACTGGGAGCTCTTAGTGCACCTGAGCTCGAAGCATCAGTTTGGGGGTTTGGGTGTGGCTGGATGATTGGACTCATGTTGCAGAAACATCAGGAGAGTGGTCTTTCCTGTGTATTTACTGGTTGTTGTATGTTTTTGGTGAACACAGACACAAATTTTGAAGTTTTGCCTCAAACCACATTTTATTTTCTTTGACAGGACTTAGTTCAGATGATGACTTGATCAAAGCAGGAGAGTGATGATTTGATCTGAGATTGCTTTCATTTCTCTGACTGATGGATGAGTAGTTCTCCTTCATTCTTGGATGAAGTAATGCCTGACCATGAACAGAAATTGATCTCTACTGAGAACATTTTGTATAATGGAAAATGGAAAGAAAATTAATCCAGGCTTTTTTGCAGGTCTTGGCTTTCTTCTTCCATAGCAGAAAGAACTCAGTGTTTTATAGGAAGGGTCCTCGTTCTCCCTTTTTTGGCCCCAGCCATCAAGGAGATAAAAGGCTTGATGTAGCAAAGTGTTAGATATAGCAAAGTTACTGTACAGTCAGGGTATAGTGACCAGGCTAATCTCTGGTATGACAGACCCCACTGACTACTGCGGAGCCCTAAAGTCTCCACATCAGCAGTCTTGCCTACAGTAATGGAATAATATAAGGAAACCTTAATTTCAGGAAGCTTCTTCCTCTCACCTATGAACAGACCCAACAACCTCTCTCTCACCTTTCAGGAGGAAGTCCATATGTAGAGATAAATGGGGCTGTTTAAGGTGAATAAGGTGAAGTTACTACAGCCATAAGAGTTCCTCTCAGATACAACATTGTCAAGGTTGTGCTGTCCATCCTCAAGTGCCAGGGACAAGGGCACAAATGTTGAGGAAATCTTTCTGTAGTTTGGAGCGTGTCCAAAAAAGGGCCACAAAGCTGGTGAGGGGTCTGGAGCACAAGTCTTACGAGGAGCGGCTGAGGGAACTGGGGTTGTTTAGGCTGGAGGAGAGGAGGCTGAGGGGAGACCTTATCGCTCTCTACAACCACCTGAAAGGGAGTTGTGGTGAGGTGGATGTTGGTCTCTTCTCCCAAGTAACTAGCAATAGAATGAGAGGAAATGGCCTCAACTTGCCCCAGGGGATGCTTAGATTGGATATTCGGAAAAATTTCTTTGCTGAGAGAGTGGTCAAACACTGGAACAAGCTGCCCAGAGGGGGTAGTGGAGTCCCATCACTGGAAATATTCAAAAAACGTGTGGACGTGGCACTTCAGGACATGGTTTAGTGGGCATGGTGGTGTTAGGTTGACAGTTGGAATTCATGATCTTAAAAGTCTTTTCCAACTTTAATGATTCTGTGATTATTTCTAGTCATAAAAATAGTCCTGTTATGTTCAAGCAGGGGAAGGGCTTATTTCTCAAACCCTGTACAGACCTATGCAATACCATCATGGATCCTAATGCATTCAAAATCTGAACAGAGGGAAGATGAGCAAAAGCATTACTTTAGCCTTGGAAAACTGAAATGATGTAGGAATTGGCTTTCCCAAGATTGCAGGGAGATCTGGTAGATCTAAACTCCACCCTCAAGGCCAGGCCCAGTGCTTTAGTCCAAGTTCTTCACTCATTTTATCAAACAGTCTAATTTAACGAACTAAGGGAAAAATGTTCCAGTGTTAATTTCTCTTTCTGGTCTTCAGGATTGTAAAAAGAATAACTAAGCAGCAAAGAGTAAATAACTTGATTTTTATTTCACTCAGAACTGTATAGTACGTGTAAGCAATGCAGATAGGTGCTGCGTAAGTAATTAGCACTCTGCTCACGTACGGAGCTTATCTTCTGGGGAGGCAGAAGTCCCCTGCTGTTTCCACATAATCTCTATGGCTTTTTAAGGGAGAAGAGCAACATGTAGTTTCTATTCAGAAAGGGAGGCTTTGTACTTATCACCAAAGCAGACGAAGTACAGGTAAAATGTGCCTGTTGAGCACATAGTAAGACATCATTACTTGCCACAGGACAGTGAAAAGGTATATTTCTTTCCCTTTTTAGTGTACACCGAAACCTTTGCCCCTGCTCTTGTCATCGTCATTGGAAGCTAGCCAATAATATAACATAACATAACATAACATAACATAACATAACATAACATAACATAAATGGGGACAGACTTTTTATCAGAGCCCGTAGCAATAGGACAAGGGGTAATGGTTTT
>NW_010558086.1:0-17660 GCF_000687285.1 Phaethon lepturus | reverse complement strand
CCAGGGCTCGGTTCTGGGGCCGGTCTTGTCTGATATCTTTACTGATAACCTGGATGAGGAGATTGAGTACTCCCTCAGTAAGTTTGCAGACGACACCAAGGTGGGTGGGAGTGTTGATCTGCTGGAGGGCAGGAAGGCTCTGCAGAGGGATCTGGACAGGCTGGATCGCTGGGCTGGGGTCAACTATATGAGGTTTAACAAGGCCAAGGGGTCCTGCACTTGGGTCACAAAAACCCCAGGCAATGCTACAGGCTTGGGGAAGAGTGGCTGGAGAGCTGCCTGGCAGAAAGGGACCTGGGGATGCTGGTCGACAGCCAGATGAACATGAACCAGCGTGCGCCCAGGTGGCCAAGAAAGCCAACAGCGTCCTTGCCTGTATCAGAAATAGTGTGGCCAGCAGGAGCAGGGAAGTGATCGTGCCCCTGTACTCCCCACTGGTGAGGCCGCACCTCGAATACTGTGTCCAGTTTTGGGCCCCTCAGTACAAGGATATTGAGGTGCTTGAGCATGTCCAAAGAAGGGCAACAAAGCTGGTGAGGGGTCTGGAGCACAAGGCTTAGGAGGAGCGGCTGAGGGAACTGGGGTTGTTCAGTCTGGAGAAGAAGAGGCTGAGGGGAGCCCTCATTGCTTTCTACAACTACCTGGAAGGGGGTTGTGGTGAGGTGGGTGTTGGTCTCTTCCCCCAAGTAACTAGCGGTACGATGAGAGGAAATGGCTTCAAGTTGTGCTGGGGGGGTTTAGACTGTATATTAAGAAAAATTTCTTTATGGAGAGAGTGGTCAAGCATTGGAACAGGCTGCCGAGGGAGGTGGTGGAGTCACCATCACTGGAAGTGTTCAAAGAACGTGTGGATGTGGCACTTCGGGACATGGTTTAGTGGGCATGGTGGTGTTGGGTTGATGGTTGGACCTGACGATCTTAAACGTCTTTTCCAACCTTAATGATTCTGTGATTCCGTGAAGAGTATAGAGAGACATGTGTAATTGGCACTTTGAGAATATGGTGATAGTGAGCCTGACGTAAATGCATACCTTGGTTGATTTAACTGAAATACAGTATCTTTGATGTCCACTGAGTTGTGGAAGATACAGTTCCACTATTATTCAGACCAGCAGGAGGTGGATGGGTTAATGAAGCACTGTGTTCATCAGGAAAGGGCAAGGCTGGAAGCCTTTCAGCGCATAGTAACCCTCCTGTTCTGCATGGGGTTAATTTAGGGAGCAGAGCAGAGAGAGATGATGGGAAGGACTCTCAGGCTCTTCTCACAGTACAGAACATGCCCTCATTGCCCTCACAGCATTAGTACTAGATAGAAGAGTTTTGAGGAGGTTTAAGTGTATCTGCAGATTAAGTCAATCGGCTTGAGTCACAGCGTTTTCACACACTTTCTCAGAGGGCAGATCTGCAAAGTCAAGGTGAAGATTTAAAGGAAATGGGAGAATCCTGTACCGCTCACTTATTTATGCCTGTGCAGGGAATATATTGAGTGCTGTGGCGTAGATTACACACAATATGTGATATAATGCTCCTTTAGGTGCTGGGAAAATTAAGAAAACTAAAACTTTATTTTACTTCCTGTAAATCAGTTTATTTTCTCTGGAGGCAAAAGCTGGCATATAGATTATTCACACACCACAGTTATCCCAGTGAGCAGAGAATGAAGCATCCAAGAAGCTATTTTATCCCTTCCCCTAAAACAGCCAAGATCATAAAATGTTCTTGCTTTTCCTCTGCATGTAATCACTGTAACTGATGTACAACACACAAAAGAAAGCCTGCTACTCCCAAGAAGAAAGCTTCAGACACAAAATTGAGATTGCTGTTTAAACTAAGAACTCAGGGCCACACTCTACTTTATCTTGTACACAGGTAGTCTTGACTCCTGTGAGATGAAGTAGCAGGTTGGAATACAACAGGATTTGGCACCATAGCTTCCAGTGTAACATAAGTGCTGGTTTAAAACAAAGGCTAGCCCAAATTCATTGAGAGTAGATTAGAAAGATAGACACCTGCCTTGCTATGGTATTGAAGAGGCAGAAAAAGGAGTTTAGTGTGCCAATGACCAGTGTAAACCTGGCCTTTGTTCAGTATCTCAGGACTTTTGCATCCAGTGTAACAGCTTAGGGTGAGTAACGCTGGCTCTGCTGAAGTTCAGTTGCTGACATCACTTGGAAAATGCCTCCAGGCAAGAACCAATTGTAAACAGGGTGTCAATCTTAACTAGGATATCCTGTGAAAATGCCTTAAACAAACAAGCAGTTAAAGCCTGGATTAACAATGCAGCCATTCCTCAGAGAATCTCATGCGATGCTACTTGAAAACTCAGCCTAAACACTGGCTCACTCCTCTGAAGCAGTCACTGCATTTTGCATGGCATTCCTCTTTGCAGGTGGTTTTGCCCCCACCCTACCACACGATTTCTGCTGATGCTGCAGTGCCTTTGTAAAAGAGACTTCTCATGTTCTTTCATATACGACAGAAACGAAGATGCAGACTGCTTTACCTTCAAGGGGAGCAGAGGAGATTGAAAGGTGGGGAATCAACTCATCTGTTGGAAGAGCTTTCTTTGGGGCAACTGCTTAATGAACAAAAGCTCTATAGGTTTCCCTCGTTAACAGCAGACAGCTGTATAAAGATCTAATAAAAAGACCTAGAAAGTCTTTTCTTGTCCCTAGTAGGATTTTATAGAAAGGTAAATAATCTATTTAGTTAAAAGCACCCTTTTTGCAATAAGGAAAGGGTTTTGAAGGATACATTCATAGGCATGTATATTACTTAATATTCCTTCATACCTCACTGGCAGCCAGCCTGTCATTGCTACAGGGGTAGGGAAGCAAGCAGCGCAGCCCCTTTTGGCAGCAGCATGCACAGCCACTTCTCTGCAGACAGTCAGCATCATCTTCCACCCACCTGTGCAAACCAAGCATGTTACCTCCGGCCTTTATGGTACCCTCTGCTCTCTGAATAGCATTGACCTACAGAAGTGGCACAGGTCCATAAAAATCGGTGACAAATGACCAGCTGCAGGTGAAGACAGAACAGCTAACAAGACAAGGTTCCTCCTCTGCTCACTGCATGGGTCCCTCCTGCCCACAGCTCAAGAACACGGTAATTGTCATGTGGCACATTTCACCCCAAAGGTCCCAAACCAGTTTACAATTTTTGTTTTTTTCTAAAAACTGCATATGTACATCATCTTATACAGACGTTACTCTCACTACACGTGACTGTCACTAAAATAAGCAGTAAACTATTTTTTAAAAAATATAAGGCCGAGCTATCTTGTATACCCGTAGCAGTCAGTCATTTCTCGTCCAGTAGTAGCAGAACCACATTGAGGTTGAAATTGGTTAGCTGATAACAATAAAAAAAAAAAAAATCAAAGACAATCTAAATTGAGATACATGTTGGCAGATGGTTCGCACTCACCCTGTTGTGTCTGTGCAATCTTGAATTTGGTGCATTCAGCCATAAAGCATTACAAGGTAGAACACATGACCCTGTCAGTGTTTGCACACAGCTTAGCTACCCGCAAGCCTTCACCATCCATCCAGTTATGTTATTTGTCAGTTTAACAACTTGCAGCATGATAGTACCCCAAACTCATTCTCATTGTAAGTGGCTGCCAATAATTCTGGTTCTTGGGAAAGACAGAGGCAGGATGTCTGGTTTTTCATGTTATAAAAAAGTGAATGAGAAGTAGGCAACAGCAGAAAGTGGGACACAGACTGCTTTTCTTCCCTGCAACTTGGGGAACAAACCGTCTACATGGTAGGTCTCATTTTTGCCCGACACTTTTTGCTTGGTTTTATCCCGCCCAATTAGGCTGCCTCTCAGCTTTTTGTTCCACTTGAAGGCATTTCCCCCCAAAGCCCGGTTGATTCCTTGGAGGACCGCAGTGACTCTGAACACAGTGCATCTCTCTTCTCTCCCCAGGTATCCTTTAGGTACCACTGTAGATTATACAACGAATGGCGTCGGACCAATCAGCGGGTGATACTCCTGATCCCAAAGTCTGCCAGCGTCCCCTCCAACCAGCAGTCCCTGCTGGGCCTGCAGTCCCTCAAAAGGAACTCAAAGGAGACAATCGTTTGAGTTGGGCAGTTCTGCACAGGGGCCATGCCCTACAAATATTTTCCTCAAACCCGTTGGGGTCAGACACCGTCCAGAACCCAGGGGTGTGCTATTCTGATTTGCAAACTCTTTGCAGAGGAATAAGTCACTGTTTGAATTCAAGTCTGGATGCTGCAATCATATGATATTTGCTAAGCTGCCAAACTTGTTTATTTAGCAGGTACTGTATGGAATTCTACAAACTTGTGTTAATACTTGCACCATCAAGTGATGCAAACTTTTTTACTGTTTAAAATACTAAACTGTGGTAATTAACAATGCAAAACAGGTTTAAAAAGTGCTTTGTTTTTATCATTTCCTGTTCCTACAGTATTATTTCTTTAGGTAACTGGACAGTAACCAGTGCTTGTTTTTTCTTCCTAAAGCACAGCAATGGCATTCCTCCAGTTGGTTTTATTTGAAGGTCCTTTATACCAATATTTTGGATTATTAAAATTTGTGTGTAGTGAGTTCTACAAATTGTCACATTATTTAAACACTATAAAGCGATTAGAAAATGATCTCTGTTTCCTATTTGGTAGGGAGGTTCCGATAGGAAAATTCTTCAGTAACAAATTTAGCATGTGCAAAGGAAAGAAATGACACAAATTGCAACAATCTTCCTACTCAAAAATATTCTAGCATATAGCACTCAGGAAAAAAATAATTGTACTTTTCCACTCAGGAGCAACAAATTAGGCACCTCATTCTGCACTGAAGTGCATTCTGCTGGTGTGAATTCAAACTTCGCCAATTTACTCCGCCTTTACACCAAGCTGAATTTAACCCTGGCTGTAAGACTTACTTTTGTAAGGAAAACTCTGCATACATAATGAATGAGATCATTAGACATGTTTTAGGAAGCAGGAACTTGTCTTGCATAAAATTAGCATTATTTTAAACCTGCAGAATTTTCAGCTTGACAAGCAGATTTAGCAGAGTATGTAAACCCTGACCTCTCATTGTAGCCCTGAGACTAAGGCTCTTTTTTAAAATTGTAATACACGGTCTACTATGGTGATGAAATTGGAGTATAAAAACTAGACTTTATTCCTGGGTGGCATTATCTATTTCCCCTTGGTTTTATGCTCGATTTGTTCAGCAATTCTTCACTCTCAGAAGAGACATGGACTTAAGTAGAAAGACTTACTACTTTACAGAACTACACAAAGTTTCATCAACAAATGCTGCTAGAATTAGAAATTGATGTATAGCCCCTTTGAATAAAATAATTTTTTAGAAATGTGCATAGATGGCAATGCCACCATGTGCTTTGTTTTCCAAACTCTGGAGGAACTGGAAGTAAAAAGGAACACACAGCAAGAAGGCTAATAATTTATAATTTGGGTTGTTCAAGGTATTATGGGTGTTTACCATCAGACACAAACTTACTTGATGTTGTGTGTGCTTTATGGGAGAAAAAAAGCTTGGTACACAAAACCAAATCTGTTAGTGTCTTTATTCTGTCTTTGGACCAGTCTAGCTGTAGTTATGTTATTTAACAATATTCTTTGTAACTGTCAATTTCATGGGGATATAAGAATCAACTACCTATATAAAGCAATAACAGCCTCGTTCAGACATAAAGCTAGTTTCACAGCAATCCAAGATGTGTAAGAAAATCATAAACCTGCAGGTCTATACTCATTAGTCTGGCAATAAGGTCAGGGGTTGGTCATATGTTTTTTTACCTGCTTCTCTTCCAGAGGAAACTATACAAGATTCTGAAGACATGGATAATACAAACTCTGTGATGGCCTGAAACCTGTAATGTGTTGGGTTTTTTAAACCCTCTTCCCAAAGGCAGCTAACTATCTGGATGGAAGGCTGAACATGCATGTAAGCAGACAGTTCCAGGTTAAAAGAAAATCTGTTAGCCAGGGGCACAGAAATAAAGCAAGTCTAGCTGGGTCAGGACGTTGTCAGACAGTGTTTTAATGCCTACACATTTGGTTTAGGTAAGCTTTCTTCAGAATTCTGTTACTGCTTTTTCTTCTTTGGGAGTTGCCCCAGGAAGTTGGACCACAAAAGAAGTGTTATTCTTAAGTAAGGACTATTCTTGGGTCTGTTTCATGAAATAAAAAGATAGGACGATATAGAATTAAGTAGCAACTAGGAAAACAGTTATTCCAATCAAGCTGCAAGGTATATGCACACAGATCGGCACAGTGACATGGCACAGCTCATCTGTGTTATTTCAAATTTCAATTTTTGTTTAAAGACAGCTTATTTGGTCTGAAAAAGGCATATTGAAGCAGCCAGAGGGAGAAAGTACAGACCAGTTTAGCAAATACATTACTACTCAGATTTCTCTGCTTGATGCACAAATACGGCAAGACTGACTGGTGAAGTCACTAGCTTCAACTAGTCTCCCGTTCTTGAGCAAAAAAAAAAAATGCCAGGAAAAAATCCAGTCACACACTTACCCTTTTGCATTAAACCCAGGGGAAAAAAGCATACTTCATATTCTTCCTTGTTTTTCCTAAAGCAACAGGAAGGGGAGTGATACCAATTCTTATTTCCACTTCTGTTCTGAAGACTTGCAGACAGAAGGCTCCTCCTGATGACTATTGCCTTTTCTTCCACCAGTTGAAGCTGTTATTGCCACCCCAAGTCCAAATTTTGATTAACAATTTTAAAACTGTATCATTACACCAGATATTCTACAACAGCAGCAGTACTAATTTTCATCTGAATAGATGTGAAAGGCAAAATTAACTGCAGCAGTAGCAAAGCTCCTGGCAATAAAATGACGTCTTTGTTATGCTATCCTTAAAGAGTTCCCAGTTAAGCAAAAATAAAAGTTAACTAATGAGAGGAAGGGGGAGGTCTTTTTTTTTTCCTCTTTTTTTTTAAATAATGTATGTCACTCAGTTTCCTTCTCAGCAACATTATGCTTTCTTCTCATGCAGCTGGCCTTGCCATTTACATTCCTTTTCCATGTAAGAAGTTATATAGAAGGAGCAGTATTCAAATCGGTATTTTGAGCTGCAAGTGATAAAGGCAGCAGCAACTTGCCCCCCCCAAAAAAATCCTGTCAAGAAGCTGCAGACATAGTACAGTTGTGCTCCTTCCTTTCACACGCTTGCTGATAGATTGCCATCCTAAGTGTGTAAACCCACAGAGAGTCCGCTACAATTCAGTATTAATGATGAGTGTGACGCAAAGTGCGGAAGTTTTACTTCTTCTATATAGCCTTTCCCCTGCAAGGCCAGTTCTGTCACATTACATAAAACAACAAACAACAGAAAATTAAAGTAAGGGTAAGCAGTGAAGATGCTGAAAAGGTACAAGGTTCAACATCAGGAAGCTATACGACTCTTCACTTGCTGTTGTAGTGAAGAGAGTAAAACAGAGGAAGCAGCAGTGTAAACCGCTTAGGAAGAATGGAGGAAAACACAGTCAATGGATAGAAAAAACTGATACAGAAGGATGTCACTGAAGATTTAGAAAGACCATAGCCTTCTGTTCAACTGGAAGGAAGTCACGGCATAAGTAGGATTAAAGATACTTCAGGATTTTTGGTTTTGGTTTGGTTTTTTGGTTGTTTTTTTTGCTCAGCAACATAGTTGTGCCAGAGTGAGACTTCAAACTGTCATTTACATTTCATTTATTAAAAAGAGCTTTGCATCGGTTTCACTATGGAAAGACACACAGGGCAGCATGAGAACTCAGTACATAAAGTGAATCAGGGCCAATATATGTAACTGGCATTTGATGCAATGGATACCATCAGGAAGAGATATGAAAAGCTACTGAGAGAAACACTTATGCACTAAAAGAGAGCTAAAAAAGCTCTCCCTTTCAAATTAAAGTAAGTATAAAAAAAAAGTTAATAATTAAGCTCTTCATCTGCTATTGTTTATGAGACCAAGCTCCATTTAACACACAGCTGGTTAATTAAACAAGCATTTTCCTTGCAAGCAGAATTGAGTATTGCCTATTTACTGCCAAATACTGGTTTGGAGCATTCAAAAGTATCTTTAAAAACTATTAGACAATGCAAAATGTACAACAGAGGACCCTAGCTTTCTAAATACCTAGCAGGCCCATAAAACAAGGAAGCCTACAGTATGGGTGTATAGTATGTAACGTAACTGATGGTGACACCACACTGCATACTAATTCATTGCTGTTACTCCACATTTAGAATTTAATTTCCACATGCATTTCCACGTAAGAAGGCTTTTTCAAAAAGCAAGAGTTACATCTCTCAACAACTGCCAAGTTGTTTAGTATTGTGATTGCTTTCAGTTCTCAAATTTTTTACTGACAACCTCTTAGACCTCACTTTGTGGCAATGCTACAAAACATTTTTTTTCTCTCTTTGATGTTGAAAGGCTGTAGAAATGATGGTGATTTTTCTTCAACTCTGTCATAAGTGTACAAAATACTTTCCGAATAAAACTTGCTAAAATACAGAATCAATGTTGACTTTCTATCTACAACATCCCATTACAAACAGCAATAAAACACACCACCTTCAGAACCAAAACACTACAGTTGCAGAGAAACCAACATTACAGTTTTGTTCCATGACTTTTACATTATAGAGAAAGTCAAGACTTGCTTGCCAATAGTATTTTCTGTTCACAAAACGCAACAGTCAAACCAACTATGAAAATTCACATCCAAGGATTAATTGATAACTGTAGGAAAATCCTATCGAACAATCAGCTTAAGCTGTAATGTGCCTTTACTGATGACACCAAATGAAACTTTTCTTTTTTCAGGGTTAATCACACAGAGGATAAGTCCTGTATTTACATGAACTCATAAAAGGAAACCAGATGAGAGCAGGAAATGACTTGGAGCAATAAATGCACACTAAGGAAAACTGGAGATAAAATAGCTAACATTTGCCATAATTCTGTGATGGATCTACTTGAATATTACAAATAATTAAGTGTCCCAGTGTTTCCTTGAGGTTAACCTTCATATACCAGCAATGGCTAAATAAGCATTCACATCCATCATACATAGCCTCCATTCCCCTTATAAAAATCACCAGTTAGTATGAGTTGTCCTATTTGGGACAAGAGCTTTAAAAGCTTTTGTTCCCCATCAACTACTTAGTTTCTTCACCTGGAGAAAAATACTTCATAATCAACTACCATCAACAGCCATTTCTGCAAAAGCAGCAGTGGTTTTTTTTTTCCTACTAGAAGTACCTATACTGCTTACAGTGCAGTATGAATATAAAAGGCACTGTTTCACAGATTTAGAGTATCCCCATAAAAACACCCTTTTCACTCCAGAAACCCTCAAATTAGTATCAAAATGATACACTGATAAGACAGTTAAATTTGTCCATGAAAATTTAAGACCAGCATTTAAAACTGCATCTTTTATTGAAGCAGACAAATAATTGTTATCTATTGAACAGAAAAGGTATTTACATTATTTACATATCCATTTCTCTATATATATTTTGCTGTGTGCTTGGGCAAAAACAACGTAGCTATACGCAGCGGGGATAAAGAAGTCAGAGGTACAAGACAATTACACTTGACTACACCATGTAAAATAATTTGTACCACAGGACTACAGTTGATTCCACTGGAGTTTATTAACGAACTTGTCCACAATAAAAAAATAATGCCTTTTTACGGGTTTGCTGTTTTTGCTGTGAGCAGACCCAAAAATCCGACTTCTATAGAAACAGGAGAAGCTGACAGGAATGCATACCTTGCCTCAAGAGCGTTCATCATACAGCACTGGTGCTGTACAAGTCAAACCACTTGTTTCCTAAACAGATTCTTACTCTGGTTTTCACAGAAATTCATGTATTTGACCATACACATTTCTGGTAAAGTGTATTTCTAGTTGCAAGCGGTAAGTTACTAAACAGTTTTCACCTGCCAGGATGATACCATTTGTATCTCTCTATCAGCGGCGTAACAGACCAAGTATTGAATAATGATGATCCATATCCACTGCCAACTCTAGAAAGGACTGAACATACCTAAATTTTGTAATCTTTACATATTACTAGAACGGTAGTAATAAAAAGACCTACCAAAGTTTTGATCACAAGTTGAACATGTCGACAGAGCTAACTAGGATACTGTTTGCTTATTCTCTGGCTCATTACCTAACAACCTCCAGAAAACATGAACACATTTCACGTAACATCACATATAGCCGATTAGCTCATTCTTCAGTGGTCGGGTACCTTTACCAAAGCCACCAGTGTGCCTTCTCTCACCCAGGCTGGTGTAGATTATGTCAGTAACTGCAAGAGCCAGGGTGGTATATTTTGAATGCAGTTCCAAACTAAGAGGAACAAGAGCTCTCCTAGACGTTGTGTGACAGAGGAGAAAAAAAATAGTATTACCATAAAATTTTGCATTTACTGCACACAGTGACACAATGCATACCCCTTCAGGCTGGTGTTTTTCAGTACAGCAATGAAAGGTCCACGCTACCTTGCAGTAATAAAGACGCACTTCTGAACTTCAGTGTGGGAAGATGCAGCAAAGGTTGGAGAGCAGAAGCTGTTCTGTTCAACAGAGCAGAAACTTACAAAAGTTATTATGGAACTGCCAGGGAAATGTAGGAAGTTTGGGGTTAGCAGGGTTTTATTAAAACACCTGAACATTAAGATCTCCACCTGATGGTAGGGTGCTTCACTCTAGAGGTTAGAGCGAACACACATGCGCTCCCCAGAAGGATCATTTGTGTTTCCCAACAGTCTTTATGCTAGTTTACAAAGATACTTAAATAACAGCAAAATTATTTTTCTAAAACCAGCATTTCTCCCATTGTCATCCATCACAAAAGCACTGATTTACCAGAATATTCACAAGACTCTCGTAAAAGCTCTCTTCATAGAGAAAATTAGTTTCAAATAGCAGCTCCTAGCTACACATTCAGGTAAGAGAGTTACAGCCAGTGCTCACCACCCTGATGACAAAAAAACAGGCTCTACAAAAACTATAACCAAGAATGCTTGATTATACTGGCAGGTTTTTACTACAAATTGAGAATTAAGTACCCAATGTTTCTATGCAGAGTATTTTTCTTTACTACTGATTGGAGAGATTAACAGTCCTATTTAACTGCCCCAATCAAGTCTTTACTGGAATACATTGCTAGGCTGTGCTATTAGTTTTGAAAACAACAAACAAGGAATGGAATTAAACATTTCCTACAACATGCATGTTCAAATATATGGTGTATGCCTACAGATGTCCGAGACTACAATGAATTGGAAAGCCATCATTCCTATAGATCAAACTGAGGAGTATTCAGAATGTTACAGGATACAGAGTGACACTTCAAAGATACGAAAATATTTATACTATGTAAACATTCAAATATAAGCAGGAAATCAAGTACTGCATTGTGTTTTAATGCAGTTATTTAAGCCAGCATTACTGTCAAAAAAATCATCTGTATAAGCCTTGGCCACAAAGCCCCCACCTTCTGCTGGCACAAGGTTGAAAAGCCATATAGTTCACCAGAAAAGGGAACTTATACAAGATGAGAGACATGTTTAAAAGTCTTAAATTTGTCAGAGACTAATGCTAGAAAAAAGCTCAAATCAACTTCCAAAATTCTGCCCGTGCATTTAAAATGACTCCAGACTAAGATGAAAATATCTATACACACTATTTCTAAATTTCTGTTTATGTTGTCGTGTCATGGTTCAACTGCTCAGCGTGGTACTTGTATGGTATAGTAAAAGCCATTCCAACCAGAATTAACACATGAGCAAAGATGATGCAGAAACAGTTACTCTGAATAAAGCTCTACAGAATCAATTTTCCAAATGTAAAGTTATGTTCCCCATTATTTACAAAAAACCTTTGCAAGTCAATTGCACCTGGTTTCGGCTGGGATGGAGTTAATTATTTTCTTTCTAGTATCTGGTATTCTGCTGTGTTTTGGATTTTGTATGGGAATAATGTTGACAACACACTGTTTTTTTAGTTGGTGCTAAGTATTTGTAGTGCTTGTACTAAGCCAAGGGACTTTCCAGCTCCCCATGCTCTGCCAGCGGGGAGCTGCACAAGCTGGCAGGCTGGGGGTGCACGGGAAGCTGGGAGGGAGCACAGCCAGGAGAGCTGACCCAGATTGGCCAAAGGGATGTTCCCTACCATAAAACGCCATGCTCAGTGTATAAACTGGGGTTGGCCGGGGAGTGGGAATCGCTGCTCTGGCCCAGACCAGATCACCGGGTGGTGAGCAACGGTTGCATTGTGCATCACTTGTTTTTGAGTATTGCTTTATCAGTAATACTATTACTATCATCATTATTATTTCCTCTTCCTTTGTTTTACTATTAAACTGTTTTTATGTCAGTTTTCTGATTCTCTCCCCCATCCCACCTGTGGGGGGGAAGCGAGCGAGCGGCTGCGTGGTGCTTAGCTGCCGGCTGAGGCTAAACCACGACAGTCCTTTTTGGCACCCAACGTGGGGCTCGAAGGGTTTGAGATAACAGCAGATCAATCGGAGTGTGCTAGGGGTGTATATCTGTTAACACCTGGGGCCACAATATTAGTTTATTTATTTGATTTGCGTCGTGCTCTCCTCTTTGCTGTACATGTTAAAGACTGGTGTTGGCTTTTGCAGGCTGCTGTACGCTGCAAAGTTTAGTAATGTTTTGCCCCAGAAATTTGTTTTTAGGATACTGACCTGAAGTTTAATGTGGCATCTGAGCTTTGTACAAAAGCCATTACTGTATTTTGGTTGCCATCTCGTGGAGACAAGTAGCAATTATACTTCTTCCTCAGGTTTTTTCTGGAGGAAATAAAGAATGGCACCTTTGCCGCCTTCTACCATCATGTTTCCTCCTTCATTAAAATAACTTTTCACTACCTTAAACACTCTTGGGTAGTTAAACTACTTCTATTTGTGCTTCTTGGGAACACTGTTTTGGTTTTGTCTAAGGTTAGCAAGCAATTTAAGAATATCATCCAGAGATCTGCCCCAAGGCTGGGTAGTTACGAATGGCAGGGTGTGTGGAATAGCACAGCCAAACACTTAGGACAGTCATCACCTCCAGTGTGGAGGTGGAACTTTATCCCTGAACAAGTGCAGAATCCTGATAAACTAGCAGAGTATTTGGAAGAAGTATGCTGTTGCCCTGGCGGTTCCAAGGAGACAGAAATCATTGCAATGTGCTGGGGCCTGGCCCATGCCTACTGAGCCCTGTCTAACGCTATTCCAAAGGGAAGAGAGGGTCTCTGGATCTGATGACAATGCAACAGGCACGGCAGCTACTCCGAATCCTGCAACAGGCACCGCAGCTGAACCAGAGAATCAACCCATCCCTGTATCATATCACCACTATACAAAAGAAGAAATCTTGGAAGCAAAGGCAGCTTGTTCAGTAAGAGATGAAGAAGCTTTTATCTAAGAGAGAGCAGGAGGAAGAAATTGTGGAGGTAGACTAGTCCAAAGCAGAGCCATCACGAGAACAGGAGAGGGAAGAGAGGCGGTTGCTGCTTGGAGAGGAGGAAGAGGAAGAGCTCATAAATGAGATGGTAACCACCCGATCTCTGTTCCTGAGTGAGCGGTGGGATATGCAAAAGGATTTTAGCCTTTGTCCAGGTGACCACATTGTCACCGGGCTGCTCTAATGCTGGGGTAACAGGGCCAGTAGCCTGGAGTTAGAGGGTAGGGAAGCCAAGCAGCTTGGGATCCCTTTCTATGGAAGGGGCATTGACAAGCAATTGGAAAAGGGGGCACAATTCCTCAGCCTCTGTGAAGGAAAGGTACTCCTTCAAGGAAGACGTTATATGTCACCCAGGCAAGTGGAGCACTGTGAAGAGAGGTATCCAGCACCTGAGGAAGTTAGCCATGTTGGCAGTGATGTATGATGACCTGAGCGATGAGCTGTTATCCAAAGATTGAGATGAAATTAAGACACATGTGGCAGAAGTTTTTATGGAGTGCACCATCATCACATGCCAACTCATTAGCAATAATGACCTGGAAAGGTGAAGAGGGACCAACAATGGATGAATTGGCTGGCCAACTCCAGACATACGAAGAAAATCTCTTCCTCCGTACAGGCCTGTGTCTCGGCTGTGGAAAAACTGTCCCAGGAGTTCCAGCAATTCAAAGAAGATATGTCCTACTCCCCACGTCAGCTATTAGGAGTAAGCATTCTTCTGCTCAAGAGAGAGGATATAGAGGGTACACACCGTGAACCAACCTGTGGTTTTACCTGCATGACCACAGAGAGGACGTGAGGAAACGGGATGGAAAACCTACCTTGACCCTAGAGGCACAGGTACATGAGTTGCAAGGAAAAACATTCACAGATAGCAGTTGGGGTTCTTCCAGGAAAATTGCTGCTCCACTTTCCAGTGGGCAGTTTCCCAGACAAGAGTAGAAGGCCTGATCTTAGGTTTGATTCTCTTGGAGGGACTTCTGATTCACATGTATATGAAGTAAGTAAAAAATACTATGGCCAGGACTAGAGGGACCCTGCCTCCAGCCAGGCAGAGGAAAGGGACAACCAAGTTTACTGGACTGTGTGGATTTGGTGGCCTATATGGTATGAAATATCCCTTTGGTCAGTTGGGGTCAGCTGTCCCAGCTGTGTCCCCTCCCAGCTTCTTGTGCACCCCCAGCCTGCTCACTGATGGGGTGGTCTGAGAAGCAGAAAAGGCCTTGACCCTGTGTAAGCACTGCTCAACAATAACAAAAACATCTCTATAATATCAACACTGTTTCCAGCACAAACCCAAAACATAGCCCCATACTAGCTACTATGAAGAAAATTAACTCTATCCCAGCCAAAACCAGCCCAGTGGCAAAAGCACACCATTGTGACTGGCCCAGAGGCTCCATGCATCCTGGGCATAGATTACCTCAGGAGAGGGTATTTCAAGGACCCAAAAGTGTGCTGATGGCCTTTTGGCATAGCTGCCTTGGAGACAGAGGAAGTTAAATAACTGTCCATCTTGCCTTGTCTCTTGGAAGACCCTTCTGGTTTGAGGTTGCTGAGTGTAGAAGAAAAACAGGTGCCGATTACTACCACAACACCACACCAGTGGCAATATCGCACCAACTGAGACTCCCTGGTTCCCATCCATAAGCTCATTCATTGACTAGAAAGCCAAGGAGTGATCAGCAAGATTTGCCCACTCTTTAACAGTCCCATATGGCCAGTGCGAAAGTCTAAGGGCAAGCGCAGATTGACAGTAGACTATCGTGGCCTGAATGAAGTCATGCTGCCACTGAGTGCTGCCAGTTGGACATGCTAGAACTTCAATATGAACTGGAGTCAAAGGCAGCCAAGTGATATGTCACAACTGATATGGCTAACATGTTTTTCTCAATCCCTTTGGCAGCAGAGTGCAGGCAACAGTTTGCTTTCACTTGGGAGTGAAAGTACACCTGGAATCGACTGCCCCAGGGATGGAAACACAGCCCTATCATTTGCCATGAACTGATCCAGACTGCACTGGAACAGGGTGATGCTCCGGAACACCTGCAATACATTGATGACATCATCTTCTGGGGCAACACAGCAAAAGAAGTTTTTGAGAAAGGGAAGAAAATAATCCAAATCCTTCTGAAAGCTGGTTTTGCAATAAAACAAAGTAAGGTCAAGGACCTGCATAGGACATCCAGTTTTTAGGAATAAAATGGCAAGATGGGCATTGTCAGATCCCAATGGATATGATCAAGAAAATAACAGTTATGTTCCCACCAACTATCAAAAAGGAAATACAAAGTTTCTTAAGTGTTGTGGGTTTTTGGAGAATGCATATTCTGAATTACAGTCTGATTGTAAGCCCTCTTTATCAAGTGACCCGGAAGAAGAACGATTTTAGATGGGGTCCTGAGCACCGACAAGCCTTCAAACAAATGGAACAGGAAACAGTTCATGCAGTAGCCCTTGGACCAGTCTGGGCAGGCCAAGATGTTAAAAATGAGCTCTACACTGCAGCCGGGGAGAACAGCCCTACCTGGAGTCTCTGGCAGAAAGCACTGGGGAGACTTGAGGTCAACCCTTAGGGTCTTGGGAGTCAGGGATACAGACAATCCGAGGCCAGGTATACTCCAGCTGAAAAAGAGATATTGGCAGCATATGAAGGTGTTAGAGCTGCTTTGGAAGCAGTTGGTGCTGAAGCACAGCTCTTCCTGGCACCCCAGCTCTCAGGGTTGGGCCAGATGTTCAAAGGGAGGGTCCCCTCTACGCATCATGCAACTGATGCTATGTGGAGTAAGTGGATCACACTCATCACACAGTGGTTTCAAATAGGAAACTCCAATCACCCAGGAATCTTGGAAATGATCATGGACTGGCCAGAAGGCAAACATTTTGGAATATCACCAGAAGAGGAGGTGGCGTATGCCGAAGAGGCTCCACCATATAATGAACTGCCAGAAAATGAGAAGCAATGTGCCCTGTCCGCTGACAGGTCCTGTTGTGTTGTAGGCAAACATTGAAGGTGGAAAGCTGCTGCATGGAGCCCTATATGACGAGACGCAGAAGCTGCTGAAGGACAAGGTGAATCAAGTCAGTTTGAAGAGGTGAGTGCCATCCATCTGGCTTTAGATATTGCTGAACAAGAAAAATGGCCAGTACTTTATCTCTATACTGACTCATGGATGGTGGCAAATGCCCTGTGGGAGTGGTTACAGCAATGAGAGCGGAGCAACTGGCAGCGCAGAGGCAAACCCATCTGGGCTGCTGCACTGTAGCAAGATATTGCTGCCCAGGTAGAGAATCTGGTTGTAAAAGTATGCCATGTACATGCCCACACACCCAAGAATCAGGCCAGAGAAGAACAGCGTATGAACCAGCAGGTGGATCAGGCTGCTAAGATTGAAATGGGTCAGGTAGATCTGGACTGGCACTATAAGGGTGAACTATTTATAGCTTGGTGGGGCTCATGACACCTCAGGCCATCAGTGAAGAGACGCAAGTTATAGATGGGCTTATGATCAAGGGGTGGACTTGACCATGGACACTACTGCAGAGGTTATCCATGAATGTGAAACATGCACTGCAATCAAGCAAGCCAAGTGGTTAAAGCCTCTCTAGCATGGAAGACAATGGTTGAAATACAAGTAAGGGGAGGCCTGGCAGATTGACTATATCACACTCCCACAAACCTAAGGCAAGTCCCAAGTGCTTACAATAGTGGAAGCAACCACTGGATGGCTGGAAACATATCCCATGGCCCATGTCGCCACCCAGAACACTATCCTGGGCCTTGAAAAGCAAGTCTTATGGCAACATGGCACCCCAGAAAGAATTGAGTCAGACAATGGGACTCATTTCCAAAACAACCTCATAGACACCTGGGCCAAAGAGCACGGCATTGAGTGGGTATATCACATCCCCTGTCATGCACCAGCTTGTGGGAAAATTTAACAATACACTAGTTTTTTAAAGACTATACTGAGAGCTATGAGTGGTGGGACATTCAAACATCGTGATGCACATTTAGCAAAGGCCACCTGGTTAGTCAACACTAGGGGTCTGCCAATAGCGCCAGTCCCGCTCAGTCAAAAGTTCTATATATTGTAGAAGCAGATGAAGTCACACGGAATCACAGAATCACTAGGTTGGAAAG
>NW_010558085.1:0-36969 GCF_000687285.1 Phaethon lepturus | reverse complement strand
GCACTGGCACTGCTTCTTGTAAGGCTTCTCCATTCGTTTAGGTGGTTCCTGCTATAGTAGTTCCTATAACATGCAACTCAAATCATAGGTTACAACAGTTTAAAGGTATTTCCGTTACAATCTCCAGCCCTGGGCCCTTTGTACTGGACCATAGGGTTTAACATTGCAGTGAACTTCTCCCCTTGCCCCTGCTCCAGCTTGGATTTATCTGCAGACTGCAGTCCCTTCCATGAGCCACAGTCTCTGCAGGGGTATATCTGCCGTGGCCTATAGACTTATCCCCAGTTGCAGTCACTTCAAGGTGCACCTGCTCCAAAATGGCCGCCTCCAATGGCCACACTACCTCCAGACATAAATCTGCTCCAGCGTGACCTTACCCATAGTTCCAGTCCCTCCTGGTGCGTTGGCCAGGAATCGAACCCAGGTCAACTTGCTTGGAAGGCAGCTATGCTCACCACTATACCACCAACACTTTTCTTCTACGAAGAAAATTAACTACCCTGGCTGAAACCAGGACATCCTCCTTGCAGATACTGTAAGGGCTGCTCAGTGTTAGCAGTCACATGCTGTTCTCACCTTCCCGGACTGACTGTGATAGTTTTCCTGTTGAAGAGCTGGTCTTTCAAGAACACCAGTATTCCCATCGCTGCATTAAAGCTCAGGACACTCTGGAGAACATGATTGCAGTTTTCCATGGATTCAATTTTACATCAGTTGACAGTGTGGTGCAAGATCCCTTTTTTCTCTCAAGGGATTTGAATTCCGGAATTGTAATAATCCACATTCAATGTACTTAGTTTTGATATGCATCTTGGTCTTTCTAAATGTTTTAGGCAGAATGTCGTGGAAACTTTTCTTCTGGATCAAAATTAGAAAAGGGGTTCTTCCTGGTGGTTGTCATCTTTACCAGGAGACAGGAAGATTTCTGTCTGTCTTTCCATACCCCCTGCCCCTGTACTCAGAGGGAGTAAACTCTCTGTGTCCATCTTCAGTCCCTCCCTGATGTTGTGCCTGACTCTTCTTTATTTCCTGAGTCACAAAATTCAGCTGCTTCTGCTTTTCTTGAAGCCTCCTTCTGTGGAACTGGGGGCTTGGCCATGCTTGTCACATAGGCCGTGTGTGTAAAACAGTCCTCCTACTTGGCCAGGATCGAGCCTTTCAGATGGCCTGCCTTTAAGTGTGTGTATGACTAAAAAACCCAAAAGTTCAGCAATCTCCTTTCAGCAGCTATTTAATGAGATAGCAGCCTTGTCCAAGACTGCATAGAACCTGCTAAGCTGGAGTTACTTCTGGTAGCGAGAGCATGCTTCACAGGAGGTCAGGGTGTATCAGTGGCTTTATTAAAAATGACTGCAATTCCTGATAGGTACAAAACTGCCCTTTCTCATAATCCTAGCCACTTGTAGTTGAAACTAGTTCCAGCTACCCCTGTAAGTACTAATGCTAATGTGCTAATGTACTGAGGAGTGTTGTTCCATTTGAATAAGTTGTCTTATTCACTGTCCTAGTCACTGTTTCTCCAAAAGGTTTTGGGGTTTATATCCCAATACTGGGATATAATGAGTTTGAATGGATCACACTTGAAGTCACCTGCGGTGAAAAGGTGCACAGACACAAGATGATGAGGGGCAGTAAATAATGGAAATTAGTTAAAATTGATTGTCTGAGTGTACGTTTAAGGCTTATCCTCTGTGGGTGATAGTCCTGAGAGCCCCCTGATGAGAGGGGATCGAGGGGAAAAATGACTTGTTGCTTTGCTATATTTGTAGAGCGAGAGGAAGAGCCTGGTATATACATTCACACATTAGAGATATTGTAAAGACAAGCTTCCTCCACAAGTGTCCGCAGGATCTGGATCCACTGTGTGGCCAGGTATATGAAGAATGCATCCTAAGCTACGCATTGTGGTGAGTACCTTCCTTTATTGTTCCCCAGGTTTAATTGGCTGCATAGAGGCTTACAAACTGCAGTTGCTGAGCTTTTTAGTTAACATACTCGGTGTGCTTATTCAGAACTGAGACAAACTTCATTTCAGTCTGTAGACGGGATGTGTATCTTACTGAAATGTAGTTACACTGTTTGTGTATTCTACTTGTATAGAAGAGGAATGCAGGCACAAATATAGCTTCAGCAAATAATCTTTAGAAATAAAATGCCTGAAGCCTGATCGTATTGTGAGGATTTGTGCTGTGTTGTGGTGCTCTGTCTAAAGCTGTTATGACACAATAGCAAAAAAGGCAAACTCAGAATAAAGAATCAGTTTTTAGGACTTAATACCATGAAAATTGGATCGACTTGTTGCATGGCATCATTGTAGACGTGAAATACGTAAAATGTTGTTTCCTAGACATTTAACAAATGTGTGTTTTCATGCAGATGCACTTTGCAACAATGCCTTTCTTCAGGTCTCCTTGATACAGAAATTGCTATGACTATTTTTTAACGTGCCTGTTCTTTGAGGTTGGTTTTGAAGGTGAGACCTTGTTGTGTCTTAATCAGTTTTCCATAGCAATACTGCAGGCTATTACAGTCAATGCACTGAACTGCTTTTCTGCCCTTCCTTGTACTCTGTTACCCTAATAGCTATCTTTCTTTACACCATGTGAGGAAAAAAGGTGAAATTCAGATTACATTTCTATTACAATCCCTATCTAGATTGAGCCCTCTGGTTTATGGAAAGCAGTAAGAAGTTGTGCTAAATTTGAGATGCGTATTTGCCATTTGTACTTGTGAATCAGCAGTGAAGTAACCCAACAGTTATTGTGAGTTATGTAGAACACTGTTTATACAGACCCGGCTAAACAGTGCATGCATTTTTGACCATAATTTATAGGTGATGTGACCAGAGAAAAGCAATCTGGATTGATACTTATTATGTGTTGCTTTAATTTCTTGTTCTGCAACCCCTCTTGCTTCAGCTTCAGGTATCTAGAGGGTGGTGGTTGTGCCCAAGCATGGTGGTGCTCCCCCAGAGCAGTGCTGTGATTCCCATGTGGTTGAGCGCGGTGCTAAAGCAAAGGAGATAGCAGCATTCTTCGGACAACAGGCTCTCAGTGCTGGGTTTGAGATGCACATGTTCTCTCATCGAAAAGCAAGTGCGAATAATGCCCCTCTGCCCATCCTCAGTTTGGGAGCAGTAGTAGACAGAACAGGGCTTGTGGATGGAGAGAGAGATGACAAACCCAGGATTGGTTTTTCTTCCCTGATTGCTTACGGGTCACATTGTAGTATGGGATGGCAAGCTGTTTTCAGTTGGCTAATTCTTCTTCAGTGTTTTCAGTGAATGAAAAAGTATTTTTGATTGCTACATGAGGGTGTGGAGTTTTTTTTAGGTAAAGCAGCTATTACCATCCTCTTATTCTTCTAATCACTTGTAATTGTGCAATAGAGTACCTCTGGTCACAGGCTCATCATTACGCAGTTACATTCAAATAGTGTGGCTTAAATATTTTCTCACTTATTTTATTTGGTCTCCTAAGGAAAAATGAACAACCTATTTACAATCATTAAGTTGCTAAAAATAAATTACCTGGGTTGGTTTTCCTTACTGTAGTTACTGTATAGTCCAAGGGAGAAGTGAAAGTTGAATGCTTTCATTACCTCAAATTCAGGGTCATTTCACAGGTGACAGCTAAGAAATGTTAATACATGCTAAGAATGTGTTTATTAATGGCACTAATGCAGATATGGGGACAAAGATGTCTCATGTTCCACAACCATAAGTCATGCTAATCTCTTTAGTTGATGGATTCTTAAATGAGCAGATTGAGTGAATAATTGGGTTGCTCTCTTAATCCTTAGTTTGAAATATGAATGAGAAATGCTTTGATATTTATATTTGCATAAGGTACAATGTCTTCTAACTGATTTACTTAATACTTTTGTACTGACATAATTGTTTATTATGCTTGTTCTCTATGCTTTGGAAAGGAATTACAGAAACAGAGGCTTACAATTTTGCTGTTTCTCACACAACTTTCAACTGCCTAATGAGAAATTGAGGAGGCAAATGATACTTATGTGAAATTGTATTATTTCCACTTTTGCTAGCTGTCACATTTCTTGTGTGAAAGCCCACAGCTACTGTCTGGCATTGTTGCTGGGGAGGAAGATGCACAGAGATACTTTTACACTCATATTCATGCAGTCCTCTTACATTTACTTATGTCCTAAAATTCTTAAAATGAGATGTCTGTTGATTTTTGCTGTGGTAAGCAGGCACAGATTGGAGACTGCAGACTGGACAGTGAACTGCAAGCTTGATAGAACCTTCCATGTTTTTCTTTAGTCTTGCTGAAACTAGGTGTTGTAAGATGTCAACAATTTCTTTTCCTGTTTTGTTTTGGTTTTGGTTTGGGTTTATTGCTTGGGTGTCTTTGTGGCTTTTTTTTTTTAAAGAGACCTTGTCAGAGTCTGATTTTTCATAATAAAGGAGAATCTTGTAAAATCTGGAGTGTAAAGATATCTGGTGATCACATGGGTAGGATGAGACCTCAATATATTCCCAAAACGTAAAGGTTAGTACTCCTGCTTGCTTATTCTGAATTTTAGGTTTACACATGCAAGGTTTAGCAAGCAAGAACATCCTTTTCCCCAAATATACTGTGCACTGATCTACAACAATGACATTGGAAGATTGTTCTTAAAGCTTTATACAAAAGTTTTTCTTAAAATGTGTTTGTACTGGGAGGGTTAGGAGCTTCAAGCAAGCTGTGGCTTTTGTTATGTTTCATGTTGGTCTTAAGATGACCTAGTGCCTAAGTTAATGCAGTCCCCATGTAATCAGCTCTACTATGGCTGCTTTCTTGCTCTGCTGTGCCTGGCAGTTTTAGCTTTATTTTCTTCTGTCAATTTTTCACAGTGTTTTAATATTTGTTTCTAATTTGTTATTTTTTTATTCATTTACTTTAACTACTGAGCTATTTAGCCTTATTTTTCAAAATGTTGCTTAACTCTATACTTTAAATTGCAAAAATTTTACAGTTTTCTGAAAAATTAATTCAGACTGTCTTATTCAGCTGTGGTGCTGCTTGGTGTTCATCATTTTCACAGTATAAAAGATTGTGCTCTTCTGAGAGGGTTGTAAGGTTGGGTTTGTCTTGTTTTCAGTTTTTCAGCTTCTGTGTTTCAGTCTCAGAACAGCTCTTAAGTCCTTTGTACTTGCTGTAAAACTGTAGATTTTGTAGACCTGGAGCTATAGAAGTGGGGAAAAAATGAAACCCGTTATGGGAAAAGGGACTTTGTGCACATATTACAGTCTCTTCTCCTATTATTGCCTGAATAGACTGATGCTCGTTGCTGTCAACTCTTTCCTCTGTGTATTGCAGTTTTATTAGATTCTTCGTCAGAATCTGTCCCACATCAAAATTAATCTACTTCCATTTTTGGTTTTCCTTTAGATAGGGATGGGAATGGTCAGTAAAATCCAGCATAATGCTGATTACATTTATACCATTGTGCTAATATGATTTGCTCATGCTTCATAAGGGCAGGCTTTTCTTTTGATCTTTTTACTACAGTGGATTTATAAGTTCATAATCGCATAAGCTATTCCAGTTTCTTCTATACCTTCTGGGACACTGAATGTTGAGGATCCTACCCCCCCCCCCCGCCCCGCCCCGAGTTGCTGCCATCTTAGTACCCCTCAGCTTTGTAAATTTGAGGAATAAGCCTGGCTTTGCTCTGTCTGTTAAGCTGTGGTACAGAAGATATTAATGTCTTCCTGGTAATTGGTCTACCATTGCTCTATGAGAAATCTAAAGATGTTCTTCTGTGGGGCTGTAGGTTGTATTTGTTTTTTTCCTTTGGTCAGACAGACACAAAGATGTGCTACAGAGTTTTGTTGTGTTCTCCTTTTTTATTATTCATAATCATTGGTGCCTATTAGCACAATTACTCTTGGTTATTTATGTCCTCTGAGAAGAAAATAAGACATAACCTGCTGTATTCTAAAACTGGACGTGGGCATCTATGCAAGCTTCACATTGTCGTTGTAAAATAAATACACAGTTGATATCATGGTCTTCTGTGCAGTGGGGGTTAAGTACCAAGAAGCATTTCAGTTGCTTTCCACTGAGTTAGTAATGGGAGTGTTTGTTTGTTGCAGGGGCAGACTCACTGCCCGTGTGCTCCCTCGGTTTGTCAGAGGGCAGCCGTGGTGCTGGAGCTCCAGGGATCGATTTTTCAGCTTTCGACACCTTCAGTGCCTCCTGCCCACACGCTGTGCACGCTGTGCGCTGAACTTTGTGACAGCCAATCGACTAGCGTGCGCGTGGCGATGCCAGGGAAATAGATGAACCCTTGTTTAATTGAAATACTTATTTCATTAACTGATTTAAGTACCTGAAGTCAGTAAAGCAGTAAAGATAAAGAAAAAGCTACATAAACCAAAAACAAATAATAACACTTCCTATGACCTATGCCAGTTGCCTACTCTCTGCTGCCCAGGATGTGGCTACCCAGAGGGGTCTTGCCCCTGGTTATCTGATGGGTGCCTGAGGGAGGCTGCCTGTGTTGGGCTGTAGTCACCGATCAGGGTGGTGGTGTGTTGACCATGGTCCAGGTCAGGGACCAACACAGACTTTTGTCCCAGGTCCAACAATGAGGAAAAGGCTTCGGTACTTCCGCACAGTTGTCGGTCCTGTTGGCTGATGTTCCTCTAGGTCTTTGGAGGATCTTCCTCCCACTCCCCTGCAAAAAATGCTCTACCAGGCCAGGTGATGTCACCAGGCTCTTGGCCTGAGCATTACATGAGTCTCTGAATCTGATACTACTTTGAATTGGTTGCATCTCATATCCCATTTTCTGTTCTTGTTGGTTACTCCCTCATTTTACTTTTTGGTACTGGTCATTAGGGTTATTTCTTCATGTTATGTTTCAGATGCTGCCATCAGTAATCTCCAGGCAAACGTTTACTCCCATCAATCATGCTCAAAGTCTATCTTAGTTCCCTCTTCCTTGCAGCCAAAAGCTATAAAGATTGCTGTATGTAATTTGTCTCTGGTGAGGTCGTAGTGTCAAAGAAGGTCTGTGTCAATGCATCTACAGTTATTCAAGCGTTTGGGGATTTTTTGAGAAGGCTTCATGGAATAATCCATGCAGATGGAGTGAAGGAAGAGGAAGGGGCAAGTATCAGAAGTGGTGTTGCAAGGTTTTTAAGATTTATTGCTGTGTAATAGTGAACGCCTTCCAGCTTTTCAGGTCTGTCCAGACAGGACCAGACTACCACAGATTCCTCTGATTAGATTTACAGACTCATTAAGTAGGCTGTGCAGACTCATGTCTGTTATAACTAGTCTAATTTAATTTCATTAGTAAAGCAGCTATATACTTCTCAATGTCATGGGCAATGGTGCTGCAGCATGTTTGAACTATAATAGATACTTTTATTGTTTTATTTTCATTAGTAGTATATTTTCCACTTTTTGCTCTTGAAGAGATTAGCCACTCTTATTTTAGCATTTTCCAGCATGTCTCAGGCTCTAAGCTTACCCTTTGGGCTTAATTATGAATGCATGTCATGTTTGCAATTACATTAAACATAAGCAACAAAATGTTGCATGAGTTAAGCTGGACAATAGCCAGCATCCTTTCAGAGAACAGCAAAGTCGAGGAGATAAGAGCTGAAAATTAAGCTAGATATTTTCTTATCAAAACTGGGGGCTATACTGCTGTATTTTGGACTTCAAAATACATTAGTTTAGTGTATTTTAACTAGTATAATTAGTATAGTATAATTAGTATAATGTAATTAGTATAAACTAGTAGCACTTGTTTAAAAGAATTAAGATTTAAAAATAATTGATGTTAAGCAGTATTTATTAAGTACAACTTTTACGTTAAACCATGTAACATAGTAACATAGTTCTGTATAGAGACAGGATTTGTTTGTTTGTATTGCAACATTCTGTTTAAATACTATAAATAAGGGGAAGACTAATTTATCATGACTAATTTTAATGACTTTCTGCATTATTACTTAATTTTGAACTATCTGTCCGTTTAAATGAGCATGATCTGCTTGAATTAGGGAAAAAAAGCATTACTGATCTTTTGTCACTGGTGCTTAGTGAAGTCAAAGGTATGCACCATGCATGTTCTTAATAATTCCCAAAGGGGTTGTCCTAGGAAGACAAGTGTATGCTTTGTGAAAAGAAATTAATAATTCAAAACTTGCAGGATGATTTTGGTCTGTTTGGAGACTTTTATGCATTCGCTCTTTTGTGACTCCAGAAAGTGCCTGAGGTTAAGCAGGAGGTACTCCTGTGGAGGTAAAGCTGAAAGTCCATTTTTGTAGAACCCTACATTGCATCTGTAGTCAGGGGAGCCACAGAAACAAGGTGTTCTGCATCTTGCAGGAAGACGATTAATTATCTTGATTGCAAACTTCATACAAAAAGCCAGGAGAGTTTTAAATTACCATTTTCGTAAGAAGTTGGTAAGGAAGGCAAATACATACAGACTGCAAGTTGGTTCATCTAGAAAAATTGCAGTGAAGCTCCCTATAATATGGTGAAATTTTTTTTCAGTTCCTTTTTCAATAACGGTAGATGTCTAGATAACAAGCAAAAGGTGTGATGAGAAGTTGTATATCTGGTAGAATCATTTGAACTGAATTAGAGTCACTGTGTGAAGGATAGAGAGAATACCAAGTCAGGTAGCACTCTTTTTTAAAGACTTCATTACCTTTCTTAGAGTTACTGAGAATGTAACCGTGGGTTTTTGAATGTGCGTGGATCGATATGCCGCCGGAGGGATCTGTTACCAACCATCAAATGATACTACAGAAAAGAAGAGTTACTTTAAGTACCTCTGTAATTCACAGTTAATAAAATGGTGGTGTTATGGGGGAACTTCAATTTAAGAGACATTTAGTGGAAGATCTGTGCAGCTGGACATAAAACAAGCTATTGTTGCTGAAAAATAGAGGATAATTTACTAAAGCAAAAAGGTATTGCATTGAATACATGATAAGTCAATTCTGGGTTTCATTTTGATGGATAAAGATGAACTAACCACCGGACTGGAAGCTGATGGTTGCCTAGGGACCAGTAATCCTTATCTCATTATACTTAGTATAGGCAAAGAGACAGCAAGCCCAAACTTAAGCTTATATCAAAAGGGCTAATTTCCCAGAACTGAGGAAAACTGTATTTGAAGCTGTCTATGAGGAAGATACAGACAGAAAATTTGGAGTTCCTTTAGGAAGAGTAAAGGAAGGGCACCAAGGAAAATATCTATAGCTAGGAAATGGAAGGAGACAGTGAGGTTTTTGCTCTAAAATACATTCAGATCAAGAAAAATTACTACAATGTTACAGGCTCATGACTAGAAAGAGGTGGAAAATCTTAATGTTGATATAGGGGAAAAAAAAAAGCAAGAATGTTAATTAGTTTTCTTTCTGCATTTTGATGTGTGTATCACAGGATGTACCAATGAGATATTCCTCATCTTTACAGATCTTTTAGTACAAAGGACAGTAGTGATAAATAGCATAAACTTACAGAATGAGAACTGCTGTTACAGCTGCATCATTGCTGGAACAAGAGATTGAGCAAACCTACAGCCAATTGTTGCAGTTGGTTATTGGACTGGTGAAAAAGCATTTAATCACTCAAAAGGTTATATCTTAGTATCTTACCTATGCTTAAAAACTTCACTGCTTTTTGGGGAACAAATTGCAAAGGCAACATTGTTTGCTGAAGGCTTTTATGGGGCTCATGGGACCCCCATCTTGAAGGTCTGTAGCTATGCTATGGATAAAAAATTTGATATTAACGTAAAAAGAAATGACTGCTAGTATTTTGTTGAATTAACGCAGCTTGGACAGCTATGAACAAATGCAGACTGTTGAGTTTTTAGTCCATCAAACTAAATCCTGAGAGGACTAAATTCACCAAGAAAGCAACTGCGCTGTAGCTCTGCAGGTATCTTTCAGACGTAATGGATTTTGGAATCATAAATGTTTTGTACCCCCAGCAGCTGGCTTCTATAGGTAGACTGGAGGCAGAGGTAGAGCATGTTTTATTCTCATACATGGTTTATGTCCTATTCTGCAATTTCTGGAATCTTTGCTTTGGCCGGGTAATGCAGGCCCATCCTTAAAATCACAGTAGCTCAAGGTCGGGGTCCCTTCACCTGAAGAAATAAAAAATGCTAAGGATCTGCTTATAACATGTTAGTGACATCTCTAAGGAGGGTAATAAAGTATAGGAGGCCCAGTATGGTGGGATAGTTACAAACTAAATTACAATGTGAGTTTCTTAGAAAAATAGAGGACAACTTTCCTGCAGTTTTACAAACAATTTAATTGTCTGTTACAAGGAAGTATTGGGAGGATTAGTTACCACTAATCCAGCTCAGCACCCGCTGTTCATGCTGTTTTGAATGATCTAATTTTTGTTCGTATAAAATAATGGGAGATCTGTTTGCATGTAATTACCAATGCTATTTTTTCTTACCCTCTCCAGCCTCCAAAATTAATGCGGGGGAAGAATGCATATATTCCTTATGTGAAGTTTGATAAAACTTGCTCAAATCAAAAAAGCTGCAAGAGATCTCTCGCTGGTCATTGTTTCCAAGTGGTCCAATAAATGGACACTGCTTGATTCCCCTCATGCTTACTTAAATCCTGCTTGTCTGCAATAGTATCAGTGCATTTTAAGCTCTGTTATGTTCTTATGACTAGTTTGTTCGTAATATGATGGTGCACTGACAGCACAATACAGTAGTGGTACAAGTTATACTATACTAAACTTATCAGCAAGATACATAAAAAGTTTCTCTGACCCGAGTTGGGGAAAAAGCCTCCCTTCCCCTTTCCTTCTGCAACAGGGAAGAAACTCTTCTCTCCTTTATTTCTTTTCTTTATCTCTTTATCTGGGTAGATTATCTAAGGAGGGAATCTTATTAAAGTACTTTTATTTTTGAGGGACAGCATTTTTAAAGATTCTCTGAGAAGTATGATGTGTACATGGTGATGACTTGGTTCTTAGAAAGTTTGAGTTCCGCATATTTACAAAAGTAACTATGTTATTTGTGAACATAAAGGCTGAATTCTGCAATAGGTGATAGAAACTCATACTTTCTTTTTAGGTTCTCATAGGTAAAACTTAAGTAATGGTGTTGGCCAATTAATACAAATCATGGCAGTTAAAAGGTAACACATAGGCTTATCTTACTGCTTTGTGGCACACATCTTCTTTGTTCATTGCATTATTTTGGAAAACAGAATCCAAAAATACTGGCTGGACACTGGCTTGTAGAATTCCTAATCTCAAAAGCTAATATAAACTGTTGTTTTATAAATGCTTTCTTTGAACTGTGACAAGAAATACAGAATAAGCCCTTTTTTATTCAGTGCCTAGAGGTCATATATTTGGTCCAAAAGGAACAAGTAAGAATAGCAAAAAGTTGGAGGAGAGATGCAAAGGAATTGCAGTTTTGCCGTGGTTTGATAACCTTTCAAGATGCTTGTGAACACTTTTGAATTTTCTGTGGGATCATTGTGGTTGGACTTGATGACCTTAAAGGTCCTTTCCAACCCAAATGATTCTATGATTCTATTCTATGTAAAATTTCAATTTTGGTTTCTGATTTTTTTTTCCCCATTAGAACAGTAAGCTAGATTTAGTTGAATACTGTTGTTTAGTAGTGATCATAAAGAAATGATCTCTAGGTTACAGGGAAACAGCTTCCAACTTCATTGGCATCACTGTCTTTGCAGGCTTCGTGAACTATCTGTCTTGGTTATGGAGATTCATTTAGATGAGTTGTCCTGTTAGACATGAGCAGTTCATGGCTTTTTATATTTCACTGTAGCTGAGTATGAGAATACTAATAAACACTTACTTAATCCCCAGCACTTGTTACCATTTGGTTATTGCAACATCTGTTTGCTAGCCCCTTTGCGCTACAGTTATGCTTCATAGACTTCAGGGAGAAATATTTAATTATTTACGCCAAGTACATTTTACTGGTTTATCAACAGGAGATTCACTTGGAAATCTCTGCCAAGCAAACTGTAGAGATGAGAGTTCCTCCTCACAGTCCGGTGTGTGCTTTGGTTCCAGGTCGATCTCGAGCCTCAGGCAGGGGGTGGGACAGATGCTGTAGTGCATCTGTACATGTACTTCACATGGCAGGTAGCATCTTTATTAATTCATGTACATTTAGCCACACACCTGTTGTGCATACATCTAAATCTCAATTAGGGAGCATATCAGGAAAAGATGATCTGATTCTGCTCTCTTACCGATATTCCAAAGATCGGGTCCACTAATCCTCCTGATTTTATTTTTTCTTCCTGCAATCTGTCCTTTGATGGTACCACATGTCTGTTGGCCTTCTGACAAGTCTTAGGTCTGTCGAAACCTTTGGCCAACTACCCCTGCCAGTTGTTACAGTTGAGTCTTCAAGTTACTGACCGGTTCATTATGAAAGCAAAAAAGCAGGTTGATCTCTTCCAGTCAGGACTAAAAGGAAAATTACTTTCTTATCTTGCTAATATGAACAACAGAATACTGCATTTGTGTGTTATAGGCTATTGCAGCTGAGTGGAGAATACAGATGGCTGGATGGAATTTCTGTTCTGGTTTTGGTCTGGAGGGGGTGGCCCTGGTTAATGTAAGTCCAGGCTTTAAAATTATTCTGCTGTCCAAGCCACCCCATCAAGTCCCTACCCAGGGTCTGTAGGAGGAGGGGGCAAGGCAGCAGAGACTAATTTTTGTTGTTGTTTCTGGGAAAGAGGAGCCAGTTATGCAACACCTACAGATTTCATGTGTTCTTGCTTCTTATACTTGTTTACCTTCCTTATGTTCCTTCAAATAGCATCTGTGTAGGTAAAAAACAACCTTATATTTGTATTTTTGTTTACTCTTTCACCCTACTATGATGAGTGACCTCAACAGCTATGTGTTTGTCAAATAGCGAGCTTGGTCATGTTGTTACTAGCATCTTCTGGTTAAGTGTTATACAGTCCCTTTACAGGTTATGACTTACCAGCAACACAGCTCATGATGAGAGGTAAAGACAATTGTTGTGGTCTCTCCAATAACAGTGAAGCTCAGCTGTTGACCATACCTGCCAAAGGCTGAACCAGTTCATTAGAAAACCTAGCTATATCATGGAAGCAGCCTCTATGTCTTCCTTCCCTTCCGCAAGAGAAATGGGGGACAAAGTCTGTTTCTAGTAGAGTTCAATTAACAGTGTCTTACCACTTGCTGCCCTTCTGTAAGTCTGTGTTGTGTCATTCCTGCTCTGAATGACTATGGTGTTAATAGTGGCTGGCACTTGTTCTGTAAAGTTTGCAAGTGTAATGAGAATTAGTTTGAAATCTTGCCATAGACAGAAGTCAGCAGCAGGTGATAAAGTCACAGAAGATCTTCCTGGGATGGTCACCTGTTCCTGTCCCCAGTCCTAAGGCAGAATCTGTTGTATTTCCTGACAGATTAAAAGCAGGCTTGGTAGACATTTAAAACAGATTTCACAACTAGAGTGATAATGGCGTTCCAAAGATGTTGCATCATGCCTTAGACCCCTCTTTTTATTTTGAAGATTCTAGTATAACAGTATTGACTATTTTGAAAATACAAGATGACAGTACAGTTCAAGGAGGTCATAAGCCAAGTATTATATTTGGTGTGCTGCAATATATAGAATGCATTTCTGAATGTTGACTCTGAAGGATCGTCCTGCAGGTAGGGAAGGTGATCACGTTTGTCCATTCAGTATTGGGCTTCATTGGTTTTTTCACCTCTGCACCAGGTTGTCTACCTCTGGCAGTAAAAAGAACAATGATTGTTAAATTCATTGCTATTCCAGCTTCCCAGATCTTTCCTTTTCTTTAAGAGACTGATGCTTTCTGTTCACAATTTTTTATTATTTTTATTTATTTTGCCTAATGAATGTTTCAGTATGTGAAAACTGAAAGTTAAGGTGGAAATGTAATAAAAAGTTCTAAAGAAAGTGGCAGAATTAGGGAACTTCTCACCTGTAGACACTTTTACAACACAGATGTATGTTTATAGCACCTCTGTAAAAGTATTTGATGCTCAGAGTGACTATCAAATCAATAAAATTTCTATTTAAAGTCATGTCAGTTTTATGTTACAAAGCTCTATTGTTTTCTGTGCTAAACTGCTTAAGAAACAATTACAGATTTCTTCAAAGAAACTGAATGGAAAAAGTTCTCAGCAGACAGTCATAAATTTTTCCTTAGTCTTGGTTGCGAGGTATGAGATTCACTTTGAGCTTGCTTTATTACCCTAAACAAGTAATTGGATATATTCAGAACCATTGAAAAATTATAAACAGCTTGTGTCAATCTGTTAACTCTTAAAATAACATTACTGTAAGCTCATCCCTGAAATTAATAGGTCCAAAAGATCGCAACTGATGGGAATTGGGGTTGATTCTGTCAGGTGTAAATTTAGCCACGAACTCCTCATTATCCATTCATCCTTTCTGTCTTACAGTTCAACTCTCTCACGTTTGCAGAAAGTTACACCATTGTTCCTTTGCTGGAAAGGAGTTCAGTTCAGAAAGTCATCCTCCCAAGTAAACCACTGGTGGTCTTCCACACTTCTTCCTGTAGTTTGTAAAGTTTTATAAATGTGTTTGATAATATTTTGTCATTTTATAGGTGAAGTAGGCAATTATTTTCCCTTCATGCTTTCCCTAATCTCTGTTGCAGGGGTTTGGGAAATTTGTCACAGTATTTCTACGGAAATTCAGTGGAAATCAGGAAAGTTAGAGAAACACAGTTCTTTGACACCTGCTTACATGGGTGGACATAATATAGGGAACCAAGTGTTAACTCCAGGCCTTAAAACCCTGATGATCAGATGCAATGGCGTGCTAAAAGCTACCTGCTGCAAATTTAAAGTCTGTAGGAAAAGAGTGAACAGTTCCTACTTCTATCAAATCTGCGTATGCACAGACGAGAGACAAGTTAATGTGCTTCAGCAGTTAAATTATTTTTATTTTGAACACTTCTGCTTGTTATGCACAAAACAGTTGTTGTAGGCATTTAAGGAAAATGCTTAACAACCCGCTAGAAGGTGGATCGATTAATATGTGCACAAAGTTTTGTAACGTAAAGCAAGGTACGTTCCATGTAGCTAAGAGTGTGAGAAGGTGAATTAGATGCCATTTTGCCCCATATGGAATAGTTCAGGAGGTGTGTAATTTGGAAATGTCAACTACTAACTAACAATTTCAAATACCTTAGAAAATACTTATAAATGGCTTCTAGTCATTATACTTTAAGATGAGGTTACTACTGTGCACCTAAATGAGATGTTTATTTTGGTCCCATAGCAACTTAACTTCAAGACACCAAAGGTCAGGGAGGCTCTAGTAATAATCTAATAACAATTGACTGCACGTTTCTGGGAGATTTAGCTGCATTAGAGCCTGGTTGCTGAGAGCAGGATGAGTTAGTTATTACTTAACTGGCATAACTTGAAGCAGCATCAGCCATCGAATGTGACTAATACAATGTCATGGAGTAGCCAAAGGGAACTAATGCCTTGGACAACTGCTCTAGAAACTTGGAGCACAGTCACTGTGGCTCTGAGCAGATTTGTCTGTGTCCCACGTAATACGGATGTGATTAAGCTGGGGTTGGGGTACTTATGTCATGGTTTTAGCCGATAGGCATCGGGCCATGGTTCTGGAGAGGACTTGGATGTTGAATGCATTCACTCCAGTGAAAAAAATGACGATTCTCATAGCAGCTTGAATCATTCCAAAGCTTGCCTCCCTCTGAATCTTACCATGATCAGATTGTATGATGAATAGATTTCACTTTGAGATGCACAGGTCATAGACACTAAGTAATTACAAAGAATTTTTATAATATTGTTAGGAAAATAATATTCTGACCACAACACCTAATAACAGTTTTCCTGGAACACTGAATGGACATTTAAGTCTCAAGACCAGATGCTTGTTTACAGTTTAATTAAAGTAAATACACATTAATAGTGATATTATGAGTATTCAGTGTCTTTGGGAATTTACAGGCAATTAATCTTCATATTTCCTGGAGGAATAAATGATAATTTGGGGATGACTAATTTGATGTAGTAATTCTAAATATGATTTTGGAATTTATTAGTATGATTTAAAAAATGCGTCTCATTTATCTTCTGGTAATCTAGTGAAGAGTCAGTTTAAAAAGGAAACTTCTGCTTTTGAGTGAGTCTGTTTGTCTCTTGAGTTGGAGGTTAAAGCTCATATGTCCTGGGAGGGGGAGAGGGAGCTTTGCTGTTGTAACTTGCTTTCTCCCCTGTCCCTGATGGAGTGGGGCTGTGTGAGACAGGAGGAATTTGTCTCAGAGGTGGCAGTTGTGCGCCCACTCGGTGTCTCTGATGCTCACCGTACTGCTTTGCCTAACAGTTAAACTCAATAGCCTGCAAAGAAACTAGGCTAGTGAAATAAATTAAATTACTTTCTGGCTAGTGAGTTGAATCAGCTCATGAAAAAATGTAAGACATGCTGGAGCTGATGCCAAAGGATTATGTGAGTAGGGGAAGAGGAAAATTGTAGCTCTCGAAGGAATAGTGAGCTGCTAGGTTAGCTGCTAGTCGTTGGATTGCTGCCGTAGCTGGGGCCAGTTTAACCAAAGCATTTCTCTGGGAAGGTTGACACTTTCTAAAAGCAATATGCAGTTGTTCATATTCTGCTGTCTGAAGTATTAAATCCTGCTTGAGAAAGCTCTTGGAGAAAGCAGGAGGATCGGTTGAATAGCTCTGAGGAGTCATGGCAGTCATTGGAATACATTCATCCCCCGTCTTCCCACGTCTTCTTTCAGGCATCATGAATTCCATTTATCCAGTCATTAATTTCTTCAAGGCTTGGAGATCTTGGAGATACCATCATTATTTTGTTGGGCAAGAGTACGTAGAGCTGAATTTTGTTAGCAAACTCAACCTGGGAATAATATGAGACAGTGTATGGAGTTAACGTGATATTTCTTTGTGGGAGGAGGTTACCACAAATCTGGCAGGAGATTATGGTTGGGATCTAACAGGAATCTCCTGGAATATGTACTGTTCAACATATTGCTGAATTTGGGAAAAGGATGAATAGTGAAAAGACATAATTGTGTAGCATCAAATAATTAAAGCATTAAATTAAAACCGAAGAATTACAGAAGAATCTCATGATACTCAGTGACTGGGCAATAATGCAACAAATGAAATTGTAGCAATAAATTCAAAGTAGTGTATAGGGGATAAAACTGTTGCTGCTAACCCAGTGATGGGCTGTAAATTATCCATTAGCACTCGGAAAAGAGGTCTGGAAATCATTGTGATAGGAGGCTGAAAATGCTGGTGCTGTGCTTAGTACTAGTCTGAACAATGTTAAAAATGATTAAGAGAGGAGAGAATAAAATGGAAAGTGTTTATAAATGTATTGTGCACTTGCATCTTGAGTAGGAAACAGCTACTGTACAAGGAGAGATTAAGCAGACGAGGGCTCTCCAGTTTACAAAAGAGGTCTGAGAAGAAACTGATTTTATATATATATAAATATTTTTAAAAGATCATGTATGTCTTGGAGAACACTAGACTAGGGGATATTCAGTAAAATGAAGAGGAAGTATCTCTAAAATAAATTAATGGAAATAATTTTCGTATTGTACCAAATTATTCTGTGGATCTCTTTGCAAAGGATAAACATATGTTTAAAATGTCCACCGAATGGATTAGGCAGGGAGGGTAAATCAAGGACCGATAAACACAAGGATGTGTAGGGATTCTTCCTCTTCAGAAGTCTTTTCAAATTTTCAGCAATCTGTATTTTAGAGTTAGTTGCATACTTTCCCACTTTTTAAATGCCACTTTCTTCAGTGTCTCCTACAGCTGCTATTAGAGAGAGGGAGTTGGTTAGACTAACATTTGGGTTTACCCAGTACAGCTGGTCTTACACATAGGTTAACATTTAACCACAAGAGGTATACATACAGAAATGACTGCCTAAATAGTCTCCTAGCAGCACTTATGCAGAATAGATGGAACAAACAGTAATCGTATACATCTCTGGTGGTCCTCTGTCCAGCCCAGAAGGTCTCTATGATCTGTAGTGCTGAGGGCATAGCAGAGATGAAGGGCTATTGCAGGGGTGAGACAGTACAAGAGGTGGGCACTAGTACAATGTATATATAAAAAGCTTTGATTCTGGTGAGTAGTGGTCGTGATTACTACGGTTAAAAAATGGTAACTTCAGGAGCAACTTTAGAGTAGAAGGTGTTATGCTTGTAGCTTTACTGTTAACTCTGTGCTTGACTGTTGACAAGGCAAACTTCCTGAAGTTTCTGGAGTTTAACATTGTTTTGCATTTTTAAAGATTATGTCATGTCTTTCCTATTCCATCTATCAGATTAGAAGAAAAGCATTTAGGGGGCTATAATCCATTGGGAACTGAAAACTGGAGGCTAGAAATTGAAGGACTGCTGAGAAATTTGCCAGGATTTAAGAGGCAGATTTTCCTGAATATGAGGGGAGATCTAAAGTTTATGGAGCTGGATCTCCAGCCTATCTACCCAAATACATTGTAAAAGACAGTTGTGTGGAAAATAAAGCTTCAGAAATGGTATAGAGAAAACCTAGAAGTGGAAGGCTATGGAAAAAACTGTGGAAAGGAACACAACGCTTGTTATTTGATAGAAATGTTAAACCAGGAGGTGAAGAGCTTTGGAATTTCATTATATTGAATTCATATTTTTCAAGTTGTTTTGAAAAGATAAAATTGGAAGACCACCTGTGGAGAATTGTAGCTGAGTGGAAAATTTTGTGTACGACGTTATGCGGAAGATTATGTATGCCTATGGATCCTTGTGGATCTTAAATGGTGATTTCACCCTGTGCCTAGAAGCCTGAAGAATTGATATCCTCAGTTACTTTTCATGCATCAACACAGTAAATTCCTGTGACACTGTTCCACAAGTTGGTTGCTGTATTTCTTATCATCCAAATGTACATCTTTTAGATGAAGAGAATTACAAGAATATTCAAATTGATTCAGAAAAAGAATTTTAACAGTAATTTTTAACAGTCACTTTGGTGTTGTGACTCGGTAACTGAAGGTCATCCACCAAAGCCATTAAAAAAAGTTTTTTGTTGTCGTCTCACTTCTTCATACAGTTCTGCAAGCACAGAAGCTGAACAGCATCCAAAGTGCAGATGAACGCACTGAAGGACAGCCTTCACCCCTCATCATGAGAAAATCAGTCGTGAATCAGGGAATTCTACTGAAGTTAGTTTATTGCCAATTTATATTAACTTGTAATTTCTGATTCCAGTATCAAGAAAGAAGATGAAGAGTTAAACTAACACTTAGAGAAAACACCTCAGCCAGACACTTCACCTTCCCCCTTCCAGATCTGCAATCCTCTGGCTGCACATTAAACACAGTCCTTTCATTGAGGCGACAGGCAGCACAGAAGTGTGGGGTTAGTGTGGTGGTGTTCATTAGCTTTTTGCCCCTCCTTGTTTGTTACTCAGCTGCTGTGGTGTGACTTTCTCTAATGGCTGCAGTCCCTTTCAGGAGCTCTGCCTGCTCCAATGTGGGTTTCTCAGTGGGCTGCAGTCTCGTTTCAGGGGTTGTACCTGCTCTGGCATGTGTTCTTCTATGGGCTGCTGTCCATTTTGGGGGATCGTACCTGCTGCAGCGTGGGTTTCTCCACGGTCTGTAATCCCCTCAGAGGAGTTCCTACTCCTGTATTGTCTTCTGTGCATCTGCCCCTGCTCAGGCATCTACTTTTGTTTCTCCTTCTCTCCAATGTCCCTCCTGCCGCTACAGGTTACTGCTCTTTCTTAAACACATTTTTGCAGAGGTGCCATATGTTTCTTTGAGTTATCTAGTATTGACAAGTGGCGGGTCCATTTTTTCTGTTGCTGAAGTGGCTGTGACCACCACAGGGCAGTCCTTGACCTCTTCTTCCACAGGTCACCCTTGCATGTTCTGCCCCACTCCTGCCAGTTATGCCCAATACACCACCATGCACCATAGCTCTTGCATTTGTTGTGGCTTTGTTAGTCAAATTTCAACAGGACTGGGAAAAGGTGGCCTTTCCAGTCTAACCTGGGGGCTGTTCAGAGTGGTAAGATGCATGAGTTTTAATTTGGCAACCCACAGGGGCAGATGAGCATGGGAGGCTAATACATGAGGAAACTTTTCTTCCAACAGCTCAGTTTAAAAAGAAAATAATTAGTTGGGTGTTTGGCATGGTCGTATGAAGTTGGTGCTTGGTAGGATGCCATGAACGTATCTAGTGACTGGCTTTTCAGGGAGCTCTTGCATTGCTTTCTGTAGTTTTCTGGCCTCAAATCTGATGCAATCAGATGGGTAGCCAGTTGCTCAGTTCTGGAGACAACCAAACGTATGCACAAAATACCCTATAGATACTTAGGAAACTGTTATGTTGAAAGACCAGTGAATTTAGGAACTGTATTGCAGGGAGACGATGATGAGTGGAGATTGCATCACACTCTTGATTTGTGCACCAAATATCCACTAAATGCTCCTTTGTATCTATCAGCTGTAGAATTTCTGATTATTTCCCTGTTCTGCACGTATTACATTTAATGTTATTCTCAAAGAAAGACTTTCATGTAAAAGCAGAAGTATATTAACAATTGCATAAGTATCAGAATACAGGAAATGTAAATGCTCCAATTTTTCAATCCTTTATATTCTTCTAATTATGAAGTTTGTACCAGCAGTATTAGTCACTGATATTTACTGCCAATTTATCTAGGCAGTAATGTATAATAGAAGATACAGTCTTCAAATTATTTTAGTAGCGTGTGTTCATAACTACCTTACGGAAGTAACCGAATAGATTAAGTGAGAGTGGACACTGTACCTATGAACTTAAATCTTGTATTGAAATCTTTCAAGTTTGGTATCAGAATTTCATCTTTATGTGTATCACTGGGATTTTATGTAACTTCTGAACTATATTTATATATCATGGGTAAAAGGGTATTGATGACACTAATTTTTTATGTAGTACGTGTTATTAGAATCTAACATATTTTCCTTTAATCTACTAAGTTGCACCTTACTCTCCTTAAAGAGGGCCAATCAATAATATGCTTAAGCACAAATATTTTATGAAATCAGAAAACCTTCAGTGGGAAGATCTAAAAACGTATCAAACAAATAAGAACAAATGAAGAAATAGATAATGATCTGGATGTGTACTGAGATCAAACTTGTTCACGTATTCAAAAGTGAGTTACTGTGCTTTAGTGATGCCAGATGGTATAGAGCATTGTGGAAACTGGAAAGACATATATTAAGGAAAAAAAAAATCTGGCAAACCTATTTTTCTGACCTTTGATATAATTCTGTGCTGTGAGGCACTGAACCAGGATCACCTTTTTTACAGAGGAATAAATCAGGGTGATTGGCACATTCTGTGTGACATAAGCCAGACTGTCATATGATGTCACATGATTGTTTAAAATATTTTAAAGTAAAACTAACAAGGTAGTTGAGAATAGTCCTCAAGGTTTTCTAAGGTTGTTTTTCCTTTACAGTAATCTATCACAAATGTTTCTAGGTGCCTTTCACAATCCCATTGGTAAATTGCTCTGTCCCAATCAACACACAAGCCATGACTAAGATTATCTTTTAAAATGTCCCATGAGTAATACTGAATCACTCTGCATCATCCAGCTATTAGAGAAAGTGGTTGGTATTCTTGGGTGAGAATTTATCATCCTGTTCTGTGTGCCTTAGAATTTATTCCAGTCAGTAAGCTGAGGCAGAATTTAATCATAAAAAAACCATCTGACCTAGCTACATGTGGCACGAGTGCTTTGAGTAGTTTTTATTTCCTTATGAAGTAGTGGAGGCAATACACACTTTCAAATGAGAAGTGTGATTTGTAAGTTGGGTAGTGTATTCTCCCCTTTCACTGTGCTGACACTGTTTAACCTGGGGTAAAGAAAGATCATGACACTTCTCAGAATGGCATAGTAGAGGGTAACCATTTTCACATATTCTATTTTCAAATAATGCTTTTTATTTGTAATATTATTAAGCACTCATACACACATGATATTTGAGGTCTCTGGTCTAGGGTCAGTAATCAGTTACACTTTTGCTGCCCTAACAGACGTTGAGATTTTTGTGACTACCTTTATATCCTAGACAAAGCACTGAAATTATTAATGTCTTTTAAAATACAGTATACATGCTTTGTTATTACATGCTTGCACACACTTGGGGAACAGCTTTTAAGAAAACAGAAAACTGAACACATTTTCATAGTAACTCAAAATCATGAAAATTTATTAACAGAGTATATTCCTTTGACATTTCTAGCACTACTGGCTCAGACATCTCATCAGACTTAATTTATAAAGTAACCCTAAAGAATTAAATGGAACTAATTTGTTGCTCAGATGATTCACTGCATTGCATATTCACTCCTGTTGAGTTTTGTATATGTATTTTTCAGAAAGTAGTAAAAAGTCTGCATTCACTGAAGGAGTATTTTCATCAAATATGAGTACTTAAAGCCATGCAGTATTCTATTTAATGAGCTGTTCTTAGGGCATTTGGTTTTATAACATACCTTTGTTTCACTGGGGGTTGACTTTCACGGGCTACGGAGATGTGAAATCAACCTGGCTTGCTACTGTTTACAAATCTCCTTTTTTTCTCCTCTCTGCAAGTAGGACAGAAATTGTACTTCTATGGTGATCAAAAATGAAATATCAGTGAAATTTTTGGCTTTTTACCTTGTTTCTGTTGTATACGTAGAAGCAGAAATATGATTCTTTATCATTCTTTTCAATAGAAAAAAGTTGAAAACATTTTAAGAAAACATTCTTGAAAATACGAAGACACTCCAAGCACTTGTCATCAGCAAAAATCCCCATCTCATTCATCCCAGAGGGTTAGTCATGTGGAGTGAACAAGCATTTGCTGTTTGCTCGTGTTCATTGTGCATTCTTGTGCGTCATTTAGGTATGACAGCCGCATCCTACAGCAGATACAATCTTTTCATTTCCCTGAGCTGTTCTTTGTAGCCCTCATTGTAGGATGTCAGGTTATCAAAGGCACATTAGGAAAAAAACACCCTCTCCTCCCTGATTACAGCAACCGCTTAGATCTTTGCAAACAATCTTTAGAGCATCCCCCTGAAGTGAGGTGGTGCTGTAATCACTACTCACGCCTGAGGAAATAAAGCACAGAGATTATAATAGATAATTTTTGACTGAATAGTTTGACAATGTCTGGGGATGGACATTTTTATTTAGTACTATTTTGTTGTGTTTTTATATCAACAGCAGTTATAGCTATTTGAATTTACTAAATAATTAATCGGATCTCAAGCTGTCATACTGGGTGTAGTAAAGATACAGAAAGGCATCTAGATGGAGAGTGCTGGGTGCCCAACATCCTTGCTCAAGTCTATGAAGGAGAAAAGCTCTACAAGAGAGCAGTCAGTCCACTTGGCTACCTCTGACTGTCTGATGTAGACACCTGACTTAAATACCTCCAGCTAGTGGACGAGAATGTGGATCTTTATGATTATCTTTAAAGAGGAGTCTTGATCAACATCATTCAGGGGTTACACAGCATTGTTAGAGATGGCATATAGTTCTCCAGATCTGGAGAGCAGAAATCACCCCAAACCATATGATCTGCTTGTCTTCTGAAGTCTGCTATCTGATTCATTACACACTTTCTAACTTTTGTGACAGCAGAAATAAGGAGAGCCATATGGCTGATTCTGTAGACAAATATCACTGACATTCTCAAATTAGTCTGTCCTTTATGTAATGTGATGGAGAAGAGAGTACATGATCATGTAAATCGCATCCTAACACATACATGATGAATTAACATTGCTTAAGCAGGGTTTTGACTGGGTTTACTTGTCTAGCAGGGTTTGTTTTCTCATCTCCTGATTTTTGAATGCTGGACTTGAAATTTTAGCATCCTTTTTGTGTTTTAACATCCTAAATGTCCAAGCTTGAAAATCTGAATGTGTTGAAACTCTGTGGATTCTACTTTCCTTCCCATGGATCATCTGTGGTGTTTGAGGTTTTTTTGTTACAGCAGGCTTGTCTATCAGGCTTTTCTTAGCGTGAGAAGAATGTCATCTCTATATGGACTTCCCCCTAGAAGATGATGGAGAGCTGAACTGACAACAGAGTGGTGTTTACAATGACTTCTCTCAGGCACTTACCTGTTATAGCCAAGTCAGGAGAATCTCCCCAGTTTAGATAACATTGCTGGAGAATGTTAGAGCTGGAGAATGATAGAGCATCCCAGAGAGATCAGCAAAGAATGCAAACCTTCCAGAAGAACAGAGCTGACTTTATGAAGAAGTGCTCTCCAGTCATCATAATCCCACCCACAACCCTCTTCTCATGGCTGGTAATATGTTTCTTTTTTCTTTTTAATGTAATACTCTTCATGAATGTTCATGCATATGCCTTTTATGCTGTTCTCTGTTTTTTGCAAGCTGTCATCTTATATCCCATCCTTCTCTGCTTTGGTTCTGTTCACACTCTCTTCCCACTGCCACTTTGCATTCCCTTCCTTCCTGTCTCTCTTCTTTCTATCCTACATATTTATTTTGTTCATATTCCTCATTCTTCTGAGTTCTTGTTTGAAGTGCTTATTTATCCTCTTTCCTGCTGTCTCAAGGGGCAGTACATCTTCCTTCTATGGTTTGAGGAAAGGAAAGTGCTAGTGAGTTCCAAGATGCAGGAGTGCTTGCAAAATAGTCTCTTCTATCTGTGTTTATCTAGCATACAGCTTGCTTAATTCTGTGAAGATGGTGACTACAGTGTGTCTTGAGCTCACAGGGCTTTTGAGAGGCAGTGCACATGGGATCTTCAGAGGATGGAGCTTCTCAGATCTTCATCTCTGGACCAGGCTTGATCTAGGTGAGGAGGAATTTTTCGAAAATCTACACACAATCCATCTGGAAGAAGTAGCTAAGGAAGTGTCCATGGTGGTAGAACATAACTGTCTGCTAGATAGATCCATTCCAAAACATGAAGGTCCTGGAATTTGGTACAGCAGAGAAAAACTAGAGCTTTAAAGAAAATGAGAAGGACTTTTTTTTTCTAACTCACAACCTGAGTTTGCGCACAGAACACGATAATCCGTAGATGAGTACTGATTGAATACTACTGCCATGTTTTAGTTCTAGTGTATGTTGTTGCAGTGCTAATTTTGTCATCCAGATAGCAGTTTCTGTTGTGTGCTGCACATTGGCAAAGTCAACAGAATGAGGAGAGCTAGGCTTGTGTGTGTGTGGCTAAGCTAATGTCTGGCTTTCATACTTTGCATATGCAATATCTTAAATTGCATCATTTAGTGGCAATAAATGGTCTAACATGTACACAGATGTTTTTCCAAGGTGGTATTGACTTTTTATTAACTTCTGTGAACCTTTTGGCTGGTATTTGTTATAGGAACATCTCCTGTCTCTTTTGAGATTTTTTAAAAAAGCTGTCTATTGATTGGAATGAAACTCAGATGCGTTCTCTCTCTCTTGATCTGGGCTGTTTCTCATATTATTTCAACATCTTCCTACTCTTATGAAGAAAAAGCTTATATTTTAAGATCTGGGATAAAAATAGAATAGTCCAGGTAGCATCAGCCTTTCAACAAAACAAAACACCATTGTGTTACTGTGCATGGCATCTACATGGATACAGTTCTGGTCTCACAGCCTCAGAAAGGATGTAGTAGCATTAAGTAAAGGATGGAAGAGATTCTGCACACAGAAAGATTAAATTAACTTCTTCAGCTTGAAAAGGAGGGGTTGTAGGAGGTTTTTGATAATGTTAGGAATGATCAAGAGAGGAGGAGAGAGCATCAGTGAAAAACATGCTCTTGTGTAAGTCCATAGTGATCTTGCATCATGGGGAAAGAACAACTTCTGTGTGAAGAGACCTTAAATAAGAAAGAATTCTTCAATCTAGAAAAAGAACAACTAAGGAGAAATAGGAGTGAAGTATATGAAATCATGAATGTCATGGAGAAGGTGAAGAAGGAATAATTATTTGCTATTTCTCATAGTAGAAGAGCAAGGGGATACCCAGTGAAATGATCAAGCTTTAAGACAAATGAAGGGAAGTAGTTCTTCATGATGTGCATAATTAAATTGCAGGATTCATTGCTGCAGAGTGTTGTGGAGGCTTGAAGTCTGAACGGGTTCAAAAGCAATTAGACAAATTCATGACAGATACTTCCATCTAGGGCTATTAAGCACAATGATGGGAATTGAGATTCCCTAAACCACAATTTATGGGAAGATAAAAGGTTGCTGGAGGGTTGGGCAGAGGGAAGAAAGCATTGCTCTATGAAATAGAATGGCATATTCTTTTCCTAAGCATCCAATGCCAGCCACTATTAGCAAGGGAAGTCGTAGGGAAGGAGTGATGGCTCCCTCTTATATGCACCTTCCCCTCAGTTATTTATATACATTGATGAGGTCTCCCAAGCCTTCTCTTCTCCAGAGCTGAACAGTCCCAGCTCTCTCAGCTTCTCCTCGTAGGAGAGATGCTCCAGTCCTTTCACCTTCTTAGTGGTCCTTTGCTGGACTCTCTCCAGTACTGAGTGAATTAAGTAGCCAGCTTTCAAAGTATATCTGACCATGTCTGGGTAAGAGTCAAGGAGCACATCAGCAAAGCAGGATTACTTTTGTTTTGTTTTTGGGTTTTTTTTTTTTATTGGATGTCTATCGTTTAGGCTTTAGGAGAATGGCTTTAGGCTTGTGCATTGCTGTTTGAGTGTTAGGTGCTGTCTGAAACTCTTGGACAATATGAATTTCACTTGATATTCCGAAGCTGTCGTTTCAGGAGCATCTGTATGCTTACTGATAATCTACAAGCTACCAGTAGAATGAGACTGGAAAACAAAAGCAAAATTTCAGGTACAATATTAAACTGGATTCTAATTGCTTTTCTTTTCGAAAATAAGAATTTGAGAAATCTAGACAATGCTGTTTTTCCTTCTGTAAAAGAAACATAAGCACTTAGCCATGTACTACGCAATCGTGTGAGCTACTTTTGTGATGCTGCAATGGATGATTCATTGTGCTGGATTAATTAATGCTTTGCCACCTTCAAATAGAAAAGATACTGTGCAAAGAGGAACATTTAGACTAAATGTATTTGAGAAATGAATTGCATACTTGTAATTGTTTTTAGTTCTCAAAGTATCTAAAAGGATTGTTGACATTTTGAAATGTTGCAAAAGTCCGTCATTTATATAATAATTTTTACTGTTGAGCAAGGTTCATGGACATTTTTCCCTGTGGGTTTTTGTGTTTTTTTCATCTCTCATCAAGTGATGAAAGATACTTAATATTTCTGGGAAAATGAAGAAAAAAAAAAAAGCAAGCTATGATTCACATTTGCGAACTTTGAAGCCATCAGGAATTGGAGTCTAAAATAGTCTACCAGAGAAAGAATATGTATGTTACTTTTACATAACATTTTTGTTATCAACTTTTAACTTTTGTTATACAGTGAGAACCAAAATGCCAAACTGCAATATGAAATTGTAAACAGAAAACAACTTGGTCATAGTAACTACTTAACACTTGGCTGTGGTTTTACAATAACACATGGTGTAGGGTCTCCTGACTAATGATATTTTTGTAGCCTCTCAAAATTTGGAAAGGGAATGTAAAGATACCACAGAACTAACCTGATAACTTCAGTAAATTCTGTGACTTCCATAAAGCCTGGATTTTGTGTCTTAAAAAAACCCAAAAGGCTCTCACAAGTTACTGTAAATATAAATGCTGTTCAAGCAAGGAAACATAATTAGCTTTTTGCTTGTACAGGAAAAACTAAAAATTAATTGGTGGCATCCATGGCATACTGCTTCTCCTTTCCTGCAAGCTCTCCTTGTTAAGAAGACTGGATCACTATCTCTCTGACAGGAGTTGTGAAGCTGGTCATGCTGTGGATGTCCTATGCTTTTTGATTACTGCTTGCAGCGTGATAAACCATTGGTACAGAATCAAGACATAGCAAATATATGCGTAAGTCTAGCATGACAAGTCTGAACTTAACATGCAGTAAACACTTAGGATTGTGTGCCAAGTGATCAACTAGAATAAGGCAGGAGAAAAAATATATTAAAAAATACTTCTACTGTTACTTGTCTTGCACTGATTTTTTTTCTCTAGATTTCTTGCTTCAAGAAAAAGGATCTTCTGAGCATTTGTAAAACCATGTTCTAGCTGAATAATGTTTTATATGAGACATGATTGTAATTACCTTTTGTAATATAAGAACTGAGTCATTAAATGTCAGCAGATGACAGGTTCAACATAATCATAATAAGACAGTTTTTCACGTGAATCAATGAAACGGTGAAACTTTTTTTACCAGAGGATGCTTCTGTATGCTCATATGCACATATTTCATGTGTTGAAAAAGACAAGTTGATGGAATAAAAATCTGCTGAGGGTTATTTAACACAAAGATACCATCTTTAGCTGAGGAAATCCCTGAGCTGAAATGTCCACTGAAATTGGAAAGACATGCTAAGGAAAAAACATTACAAGTTTGGCCCATTTTTATCATCTCTTTAGGTCTCTATTTCTGGACACTGTCAGAACAGAATAGCAGATAAAAAACCTTTGGTCTTGCACAGCATTTTCCTTTGGTTGAGTAATATCTGCATTAGATTTCAGATGGGAAAGGGTTAGCCAGCATTATGGTTGCTAATTATTTATTTACTTTGATTTTTCGCATCAATTTACTGATTCGTTTGTCCATATCAAAAAGTTGCACATGGAACATTCCCAGCATAGAGTCCTTGGTTCTGCCCCACATACTTGCTTCAAAAGTTTCATTGCTGCTATTTCAGTTTCCTTTCACTTATTTAAAGTAGAGTGTTTAAAGTGAGAAGAGCAAAATTTCACCTTGTTCTAAGTATGTTTCTGATTTGTTCTTTGCTACTTTTATCTGTTTCTCTATGACGTTCAGGTCTGCTGGGTTACTCCGAAAATATCTCCCTTTCTTGAATGCAAGTAGTTCATGAACTCTCCTCCACAGGGCACAGTAGCATCTTCCTCTCTTGAGTAAAGGGTTCTCTTTCATTCCTAGCTGTCCTGCTAAGCTTGCTCGAAGAGTTGCCTCTTCCCCCATACAGCTATTGGTTTTTAATCATAACCTGATTCTGTTCTTCTCTTTAAACAGCTAAGAGTTCAATCCAAGCAAGGCTGATAGATGTGAAGTAAGTGGGGCCTGGGAGGAATTTAAGTGTCAGAGTCTAATTGTGTCATCCCAACCTTTGCCAAATTTCCATCAAGCCCCAAACTGGTAAGCACTCTTAGCTAATGTACCTCCAGTTAAAGTCCCTTGGTGCCTGAAAGTCTGCTTGTGCACACTTCTAGCGGTGCAAGCAGTCTTAGCAGAGAGGTCTGTAATACACAGATTTGAATGTTTTTGAGTATCCTCCTCTCTGAAGAACCTTTGGAGTGTGTACAGATCATCCTGTATACAAGTGACAGAATGAATGACGTTCGTAATACATTCACGATGACTTCCTGTGAAGCAGACACTTCCATTTCCTGGTCCAAACCTGTTCATACCCTTCCCTGATAAGGCAGCCATTGGATGATAAATAAGGCAGGGTAGTTCAGGAGCAAGAACTCCCTTCACTCCTCCTCGGAGAGTGCCTGGTCCATGATCTTACCTCTCTGGTTTTTAAGTCTTGCATACCTTTCTGCCATAGGAGCAGAAGGCACCTTGTTCTCTCCCCCTGTGCCTGTGCATATCTTGGGGGTTTCTGTGGGGGATGTGTGTATTTGTTTTGGAGAGGATGGTGTTGGTCCTCTGTTAAACCATCTTTGGAGGGCAGCGTGGAGGAAGTCACACCTCTCTGCATCTGCATTAATGTGCACATCATCAGCTCCAGGTGGGCTCTGTCTAATCTGTCCCCAAGTTTCTAATGCTGTATTTACTTAGAAAGCAAATATTAAAACAAGAAGCAAACCAAATTTCCAAAACACTTTTCCTTAAGAGTTATGACTTTGATATCATCCTGAAATTACAGCAGCGTACATTCTTAGTCTAAAAAACTCAGTACATATTGCTCTTTTCCCCACAGTAAGAAGAACTGTTGCAGTGCTTTAGTTAACTTAGATTCATTCCTAGCCAAATCATAGTGTTAAATGATCATTAGGTCTGGTATTAACCATAAATACTGGTTTAGGTTTATTTGTTTCTAATTGCTGCTTTTCTTTACTCTTACTTTTCTAGGGACCTACTCTGCAGCTGATTGAATATTGATACAGAGCAATAGTTACATAAAATGCTTTCTGAACTTGGAGGAACTTTGTCTTCTGATCTCTAGATAACATTTTCTTTACCTTGTTTGTCATGCCTGATAAATGGAAAACATCTTAATCACACAGGTCTTACGCGATTTCATGATGTTCAATCTTCTTTCTTTAACATTTCCATAGTTTACCCTTTCTATCTTACAGCTAAAATAACTTTTAAAGCACCATATAACTTGATCAATCGCTTTTTACCCAAAACCCCTTTCCTTTTTATAAAGTTGATGATGTTCCTTGAAGGAGCTGCAGGACTTCAGGAGCCACACATTATTCAAATGCTTGCTGAGAAGAAGCAGGTCTGCAGGGCATTGAAGTATTAATGAATAAAAAGGCAAAATTACAATGCTTCATTTCTTCCAAGCTGCTGTGCTTTGGTCTCATTTTGAGAAGTCTTGTCTATGTACCCTTCAAGATTCTGAGATACGCAACAGAAATGCATTGGTTTTATAGGTGAATTTATCCTAAAATAAATATATTTTGAACTTACCTAATAATATGAAAAGAACTTCTCAACAAGGAACACACATGCCAAAAATAATTTGCCAGTTACTGTGTTTGAAACTAAACAATTCAGTTGTGGGAGTTACTAAATAATAATAGTCTTTTGCCAAGACAGGTGGCAGTTCTAATAAATAGCTCATGTGGACAAAATTGTTTGATTCAAACATTTGTCATACAGTTGTTTTTGAGTACTATACTGGAAGCTGAACATCATTTTACTGTATTTCTATTTCTATTCTACCTTAATGCTTATTTCTAATAAAATTGCTTGTAAGTACAAATTCTGCCAAATTTAGAGGTGATTTATGAAACAGTTTGTTTCATATGGATAAACTAGATCTCAAAAAAAAAAAAAAAAAGAAAAAGAAAGAAAAAGTCTGTGGTAAGGCTGTTCAACTCAATAAATTCTCTTTTAGAAATTCAAGGTAAACTTTTTGATTCTTATTTTAGTCAGTAACTATTTCTACATTTAATTGTAATTTGAATTTAATTAAGTTTTTCTTTTTGAAACCTTATGAATTCTGAGCAGGGAAAAATGTTTCCCACCTCAATATAAACACAGAGAGACTGAGGAGGTACAAAAATAAGACGAGCACATAAAATGTTCTGCAAACCTTGGATCTCAGGAGGGAAGTCTGTGATGGGACCACAAGTGGAACAGGTACGTTGTGATGATGTGTCACAGCTACTGCTGTAATGAAATTACTGAATATGCTTTTGGAGTGTGTTGAGGCAGGATCTCTAGAGTCAAACATCAGACTAGTTATTAGGCAGACAGATAAGTAGTGTTATCTCTGTGGATTAGAGTAAATTTCCTATAGTTCTGCAATGTAGCTAGGATTTCTTAGATATCAAGGTTATTACAAAACTAAAAACTCAGACTAGTTTAACTTTATGTAATTCACGCAATATGCCCTGAGTTTTTCAGGATGATGTCTGTTTAGACAAAGGTAAATATGAAAGGCATTTTTCTTTGAATCGGCAAACAAAATTTAGTTGCAATGAAGCCTTTTATATACACTTAAGAGACTGCTTGGGTGATAACGTTATTCAGACCCACCAGGCAAGGTGCAAACCGTATCTCTGAGAAGCTGTCTAGGTTCTCATTCCTGTGTACTGTGGTGGACAGTTTAAGGGAATTGCTTCTTAATTACAGAGTTGTCCTTGATAACAGTAAGAAAAAATTGGTTTGGACAGTATTGATTCCAAGCACTTCTGTTCCTCTTTGGAGATGTTTCCAGCCAGCAAAACATTCACTGACAGTCAGATAAAACAGCTTAAGTTCACCCAATGCTTAATTGAATCAATAGGAGCCTATTTACATTGCAGAATGTTGGCCATGTTAGTTTAGCCCTGGAAATATCATCAACATGTGCCTCTTGAGGTAGAATAGAAAACAAGTTTTGGTTAAATACGTAAAAGTTTATGCAAGTCTCTCGAATTTTCCCCAGTTTTTGTGTTTTTTTTAAAGAGTGTATTTTTTGATGAACTTAATTTTGGCAAGTTTTATCCATCCTTCCTTAGTTGTAATAATTATTCTCTCTTTGTAAACATTTAGTTTGAAACACATTTGTTTTTAGCAAGAGCTGTGTGTCATCCCTCCTATATCACAGGGAGAACTGGAAATGAGATCGTGGGCTAACGCTGGGTTTGGGTTTGGAAAGCCTTTGATGCAAAATTTCACCTTCAGAATATTTACCAACGTTACTCTCAGATTCTGTGAGATAGAAGAGTAATAGTATCACTTCCTGGAGAGAAATCGGGATAAAGTGAGATTAACTGCTTTGACAAGGGCCACCATTCAACTCGGTCACGCGATCCAAAAGTAAGGTTCCACGATGGGTAGGAGTGAAGTGCTTTGCATAGGTAGTCTTATCAGCCTAATTATAAAAGGTCATCCGTGTGATATATATTCTCATAATCTGAAGTGATGATTGAAATTCAGAACTAACATTAATGCAAGTGTAGATTTGTGGGGTTTCTAACCACACAAAATACAAATGGATAAAGATTCACATATAGGCACCTCTGACGTTCAAGCTGCAACATCCAATTTTGGCTTTCATGTTTGTTTGTTTGCTCTCGGCATTTTCTCAGCTGTGAACTTTTTTACTTGCTATAGTAACAACACAGTATAGAAAATGAAACATTTTGAGATTGCATTTTGGGGACTTGAAATTCCCTGATCATATTACTATTACTTTTATGTATGCTGTGGCAGCAAGTCCATTAGCAAAACAAACAGGGACTAGAGTGGGAGCTGGCGAAATGAATACAGAATATAGGCAGAAGCAGATTAAGACAAGACTGCAGCGCAATCCGTAGGTTAAGACAGTACTTGAGCAAGGATCAATTAGCACCTAAGAAATCCCCTAGAGGTGGGAAAACCAATGAGCTAATAATAATTATAAGCATAAAAAGAACCAAAATCTTAAAATTTTCTTCTGAGAAATGAGAAAAACATGGAAGAAAAAGGTCTATGGCTAGATGGGGGATATTGCGAGGAGAGATGATTGTGTTTTCCTGTTTTGGAGCATAAGTAAAACTTGTTCTCAGCAGTATTGCTGTAGTGACTGGTGGAGCTCCTTGGACAGGTGACATGGATCAGTGTCAAGAATCAGACAAAGGCTGATTTGGCTGCTGTGCAGACGGCATCCCACGTGTGAAGATGCAGTACAGGTCGGCATTTATGCGACTTCATAATTATTTCCAGCATCTGGTGTGATGAGGAAGGATATACAGGAAGCAACAGGATAAGTTGCTGTTACAGGCTTGTGCCTATAAAAGAAAATGGTAGAATAACATGGGTTCGGAAAAAAAAAAAAAAGGGGGAAAGAAAATACTGCCTCTGTTACGGCATTTTTCCACATCTTTTTTCCTAAGCAAATAGAGCCTTTGTAGAGCAACTGGTCATTGGGCTTGTAAATAATTTTGAAATTCATACCACAAAATACATCCTGCATACCAGCAAGAGTTGTTAAAGAAATGATAATGGAGTGGTGTCATGTTGTGATCATCTTTCATTTTTTGACCATTTAATTTCACATTATGTGTGAAGAGAAAATGAACCAATTTATCTCCACGTGTGATCCATTTCTTTTTTTTTTTTTACTATGGAAATTAAGTTAATACTCTTTTTCAGCTCTGGTCTGCAAATTCAGTGTTACATCCAAGTTATGCTACGTCCAGTAGCATTACACTTAATACTAATAAAACCTTGTGATTACAGAAAAGTGATATAATTTAAATAATGTTAGCTTTCTCTGGCCAAAGGACTTGCTTCTCCAGTTGCAAGATGCATAAATGAGAGAAAAATACTATATTTAAAAAGTTCTTGATATGTAATTTTTTAATGAGGTTTGGCATTGCAAACATAAATGGTCATTAGCCAGAAATTTGGATTTTGAATGGCACTGCATGCTTTAATTAAGCTTTTTGTTAAATGTATTTACATTTCTTTTCTGTTGGTCTGAGCTGTTTTTTCCCTTATAATTCTGTTTTTTGAAAAAGTTATGCTACACTTTAAAATACTCATGTACTAACTATTTGATCTTAAATAGTTTTTTTTTAACTTGGTAGTGAATACAGTAGCAATCTACTATCTCTAATGATATTTTCATGTACTCTGTGTTCTAGTCAAAAGTTAATGCCCTCATTGCAGGATCCTAGGTATTGTTCAACCATGTGATATTTTGGTCTTGGAGAAGCACAGATTTGAAAACCGAGCTATTCTGTTTTAGTCTAGCATTAAGCTGCTGTTCCTGCAAACGTTTTGCTGCAGCAGGGAGTGCAGAACTGTCCTCCATTTCTCGCTCTGTAAGCATACAGCAAAGTTTAGTCACAGCTGCTTTGACAAGTTTTCTGCAGTAGCTCCTGATGCTGTCATGTATAAAAGCCAAACCACAATTTTACGTTTGTTTTAAGTCACTTCTTGTAAGCAGGTATTAAGAGTCATATTTAGACAGTTGCCTTTTTAGTTACAATGTTATTTTCAGTTTTTCTCTCCATCCTATTTTTCTGTGTCCTCTAACAGGAAGAAAGAAAATCTGGGTGATAGAGAAGCAGTAACTCTTTCTATTCGGTCTTAAAAATAAAACCCAAACGAATACAGTGAAGAAAGGAAGAAGTATTCTTCTCAGAAAATTGTTTACATAAAATACCGTAGTCAGAAAGTGATAAAGAATAACTATTTTTTTAGCAGCTGGAGAACATCAGAATATAGTCTTCAATTCCCTTATGTGTTTTGTAATGCAGATTCCCTTTAAAGTAGCCTTGCCAATGTACCTTAAATATATTTTAGAATTATTTTACCATGAAATTAGTTTTTCTCCATCATTGGCTTAGTTGAATCCTTCTTTTTGATCTATGCTGGGACATTAGAAGTGAAGCCGTGACTGCACATAGTATTTTAGTAGGTTTCTATCAAAATGTGTTCTGCAGTAGACCATACCCATTGAGAGCAGAGGTTATTAGCGTAGCCTCGCTGCTGGGTAACCTGCTTCTCCAGCTCTCACCATGAGTCTTACTTAATTCCCACACTCTAGTGGCATAGTTCTGCCACCAGGTTGTATTTACATATTTATTAACTGGAGGAAGAGCAGAGAAGAGAATTTCAATCTCGAGAAGAAGTGCAGAACAGCAGAAGGCTCTTCAGGCAGTCCTCTTGCCCTGCTAGTCATCGCTCAGCCCAATTTAAACTCTAGTCTGAGGAGTTTCCTGCCCTAGTAAACAACTTGCAAAATATTGCCTGCCTTTTAACCTTGTACGTTAGAGATGGGAGACAGTTTTTTGGTTTGGTTGGGTTTTTTTGAGGAGGATTGAATGAAGTACTTAGAGGGAATAAATTGGTCTGGGTAGAAAATTTTGGCTTACTGGTATTTCAGTATCCTTGTTCTATTAATGGCTTTTTTCCTTTTCACTTGCAGGTAGTTCATTTTTTTCTCTTGGTTATTATTTTATTTTAAAGTATTACCTGATAATAGCTGTAGAGAAAATTGTTTATTGCTTTTGATTTACAAAGCCTGTTTAAGAACTTACATACTAAAATCAAAATGCACTTTATTACTTTTATGAGGAAATTAACGTTACATTGGAGCAGTTGAATCTTATGTTAAGGGAAATTATTTTTCCTAAATCTTCATGGTATTTACTTGCCATTTTATCTCTGGATATTCTGTGATACTTCTAGATGGAAATCTTTTTTTTTCTTTCTTCTTTTTTTTCTTTTTAAACAATAGTTTCATGCCTATCACAAGGAAAAATATACACAAATCAGTAAAAGATGTGGTAGCTGGATTTCAGAAGGTTGAGCACCTTATTGCAAATTTTGTAACTAGTCTTCCTCTCAAGTGAAATACCACAAGTGATTGACTTTCTAAAGTAAGAGTTGTACGGGTTTAAGGCTGCACTAATGTGGGTTTTGTGAGAACCAGGAACTCGGAGCGTAAAGAGAATATGGACAATTTCTTAAAGGTAATCCATGGCAGAGTGATCTACACATCTGGGACCCTGATCTCTGTTATATTCTTGCATATGCGTAACATTGTCTGAATTTAATCAGTGAACATCCATGAGGGCCAGGTTTTCCTATTGTCATAAATATTGTCAAAATATATTTTAATAACAGAAAAAGAAACTTTCTTTTTTTAATGCTATATCTGTTGCAGTAGCTAACATCTGGGCAGCACATACAGAAATCACTGAGGCTCTGCTTGTGTACACTTCATCCACCATTGCAGGCAGAGGAACTAAACAAATTCTGTATCTGTTTGGAATAAAACCCTTGGTTCAGACATGCATTAAAATTAATTGTGTTTAAGTGTTTGTAACTGAAGAAGAGTATTTCTCTGAGCCATTCTAGGCAGCAAAACAGCGGTAAAATCCTAGGTACTGCAGTTTTGTGATGTCTGAAGAACGGGAAACTGCTGAGAGGGTGATGTTGGCTTGTCTCTTTTTTCATATCTCTTCTTGGAACAGGAATGTAAATTGACATAAAAATAGGAGAAGCATTGTTTGTAATCTCTACTTATGAATAAAAATGCTGTTAGGGATCAACGTATACTAGTTTTCACCTGAGTTTCAGATCACAGAATCACAGAAAGGTAGGGGCTGGA
>NW_010558084.1:49147-59982 GCF_000687285.1 Phaethon lepturus | reverse complement strand
TGATGCGCTCAGTGCAAAACGTCGTCTGGAAGTGAGCAGACAAAACTTAACGGAGTCTGAAACGTGAAACAGTTTCAAGTCTTGATTATGTTTTATGTTGCCAAACTTATCCTTTAGAACATTTCCTCTTGCTTTGGATGTTGGCTCTGGAAGAGGTTACATAGCTCAACATTTAACCAAGGTACTGGCTCTTCATACTTTAAAAGTGTTTAAAATAAGTACGTATTTATCCCTCTATTTTCGAATAGGGCTCTGTTATAACTTAAAACAATCCTCTGAATCTTGATGAGGTAAATCTTTTCTTTTTTCCCCTTCCCCCCCCGTCTGTAGCTGTAGTCCAAAGACGTGTGCAGGCTGTTACTCTGTTGTAGTGACTGAAGACTAGACAGACAGTAGTGCGAGGGAAGCTATCAGTTGTGTGCCGTTAACCTGTAGTCTTGAGTAAGGATAGGCATGTTTTTTTATCGATCTTTGCTGGATGCACTTAGTTGTTAAAGAGAAGTATTATTATTATGGAGAGTTATAAAGGTGAACAGTTCACCCTTCGTGAACCGAGCCATTCAAGGTATTTCATCGGCTGTTACTTTATATGTGACTGAACTTAGACCTAAAAATGCAAAATGTGGTTTTTGTTACTACTTTTACCTCAGCTATTCTCCCTGGGAGAAATTACTAAGTATTATATTGGGGGGGAAAAATGCTTTCTGCCTTATGTTAAGTTTTGTCAAGTGTTAAGGGCATTGCCTCCAACTTACTATAAATATGTGTAAGTGTTCCAAAAATTACTAATGTCAACTTATAAAACAATCTAAATATTTGATAGACTTATACATTTTTATTTCAGGAAACCGTTGAAAAATTTATTCAAGTTGATATTGCAGAGAATGCTTTAGTAAGTAGCCTTCTGAATGCTAATTTGCTTCAATTCCATAATACAGGAAAGCAAAGTGGGTTTCTGATGTTGTTTTTCTTCTAACCCCACATTAGAAAAATGCTGTAGAATCTGAAATCCCTACAGTCAGTGTTGTAGCTGATGAGGAATTCCTTCCTTTCAAAGAAGACACATTTGATCTTGTTGTTAGCAGCTTAAGGTATGCATTAATCACTTACCTACATTTTATTTTTTGTTTAAAGGTGTTAAATAATGTTATTTGAAAGTAACTTTAAGGAGGAAAAAAACCCAAGAAAGATAAATAGTCCATTGAACAGCAATAAGCCATGCTGTATCGAATGTACTTGCTTATTTAGTATACATTGGGAAAAACTGCTGTTCTGATGGTTCTTAATTTTTTGTTTGTTCTCCTTCAGGACACATGTAACTTTTCCCTATCCTGCATTTTGACTAACTACTTTCCAGGACTTGATTCTTCTCAGTTTCAAAAAACACCCAAAACCCAAAAAAAGAAAATGTCACATCCATTTGTACAAACTAGTTTTTATTCAGTACCACTTTTAGGCAGGCATTTCAGAACTTTGCAGCTTGAGAAACTAATTTGTTGCTTTGGCTTCTGAAACATACTTAGCTAATGTAACAATTATTTGCATTCTCTAAATTTTATTTAATATGCAATTATAAAATGCACACTTCTGTTATTTCAGCTTACATTGGGTGAATGACCTTCCTAGGGCTTTTAGAGAGGTAAGAAATGTTTTTTTTAATACTAAAATTAACACTTGCCATTCCTCGCGGTCAGGACACTCTGTATTTCCACGTCCTCTTTACATAAGAGGCACAGAAATAGTTCATGTTGCACACCAATATTTTTTTCCAGTATTTTTTGCAGTTAGAGGAGCATCAGTTCATATTTCTCCAAATTTACGGTCTCAAATGAGTTTCGACTAAACTGTGGAACTACATGTTTGCATAATACTTTATAGTCTTGACAGCTGAGGTCATGGTAACTAATGTAAACTGGGGCAATGCTTATTGATTTTTATCGCATGTTAGCTCTTACTACTTGTAGTACAAGAGTTTTCTAAATCTAACTTCTCTAGAACTGGTTTATGGAACTTGTATTATTTTTATGTCTCAGCTATTTATTTTGAAATAAATCTTTAATCAGATAAAGGCTTTTTGATTTTTAAATAAAGCAAATATTTGTTGAGGACAGAAAACTGAAACTGTTATTGAAAAAATCTGGTTTGATTATTTCAGCTCCTTCCTGCAGGTGAAAACTTTTTTCCAATCGGCTAACTTGGGAGCAAGAACTATTTTAACCAGTTTGCTGCTTTTTAATTTATTTCAAATTGGTCAATCATTACAGTGCTATTCTGTCACCTGTTGGTATGAATAGGAGTACCCTGCTGTTATGGAGATAATAAGAATAGGACTTGGGATACCTTCAGTACTTACTTAAAAAAAAAAAAAAAAGACTTGGAAAGAAATTTATAGTTTTCTCTGGAATTTAAGTGTTCTATGGAGTGTCAAGTGTTTTTTACCTCCACGGTAAAAATAACTGATGCGTTATAATGCCCCACAAATGGGAGGGAAATGGGGTTCTTGGTGAGCTTTCATTGTGAATGCTCATTTCCTAGTTTCGGACCACTGGCTTTAATGGAAACTGCCTTCAACTGCTTAAATTTCATGCCTGTCAATTAAAGTCGTCTTTATTAGCATAGAAAAGGTAGCTTGATTAATACTTAATTAAAAAAAACCAGTTTAAAAGACTTTTGTTTCAAATCAGTAAGGTAAACCGTTTGAAGCTTTTGCTCTCTTGTTAGCCTGATGTATGTAATACGGCTCTTGTGGATATCAAAAGTAGAGATCATTGCCGATTCTTAAGGAAAAAAGACAACATTAACTTCTTGGCTTCAGTAGGAAGGGGGCTAGGACTTACTAGACGAGAAAGCAGCTTGTCAGCCTTGGTGTTTGAGTCATGATATTGCTATTCTGGATAGTTAAAAATCAGTAGGGGTAGACATAGTAAGAATCGCATTACTCTATTGTGTGTTCAGAAGTGCAAAGATAACTACTAGAAACTAAGGCCTCCATTTCTCTTAAGCCATTAAAAAGTGTTTTTTCTGTCCTCATTTGAGAAAGTAAAAGTAATCAGAAGCTATCTTAATCTACCTTACTTTCAGGAGTTAATTAATTGAGGATATTGTTTTAGGAGTATCCCATTGAAAATAGTTTTCCCCTAGATTGCCGCAGTGCATTTTTTGTTTCCTGGGTGTAAGCGTTACTTCTGGGAATTCACTCTTTCTTTCTTAAGAACAAACAGGCTCTTTTCAGACAGATTACTTATTTTGCAGTGTTACCAAAAGCTTTGGCACAGCTTGCCGTGTGGAATACAGTCAATATTAAAAATTTGTTACAACTATCATAATGATTGCTTTTAAGTTCATTTAAAAAAACAAAAAGTCCAAAGAACCACTTAGTTACATAGACTTAATAACAAAAAACATTTTTTTTTTCCTGTGTTGTAGATTCATCAAGTTCTTAAGCCAGATGGAGTGTTCATTGGTGCAATGTTTGGGGGAGACACTCTGTATGAGCTTCGCTGCTCTTTGCAGCTAGCAGAACTGGAGAGGGAAGGGGGATTTTCTCCTCACGTGTCACCATTCACTGCTGTCTCTGATTTGGGACATCTGCTGTCGAGAGCTGGCTTTAACACCCTGACTGTGGTAATTATAAATAAGTGAACAATCAGACAGAACAATCCAGAACATGAAAGCTATTGATATATAAAAAATACTATGTACGGATGTATTGGTAATGTACTTCTTCCCTCTACATGTCATATAGCTTGCTGAATAAGTTTCTGAAATAGCCTGGACTGCCTCTGTTCCTGGCTTCACTGTGATTAATAGAATCATAGAGCAGTTTGGGTTGGAAGGGACCTTAGAGATGATCTAGTTCCAACCCCCCTGCCATGGGCAGGGACACCTTCCACTAGACCAGGTTGCTCAAAGCCCCATCCGACCTGGCCTTGAACCCTTCCAGGGATGTGTTCATGGATGGATCATCGCCCGCTTCTCTGGGCAACCTGTTCCAGTGGTTCACCACCCTCATAGTGAAGAATTTCTTCCTTATGTCTAACCTAAATCTACCCTCTTTCAGTTTAAAGCCATTACCCCTTGTCCTATTGCTACATGAAACCAACTGAAGTGTATCTTTGGCTAGTGGCCCAGTAGAATTCGGATGGTCTTCTTGGAGAAATGTCAGAGAATGTTAGACCTGCTTGAAAAAACTTTAGACACTTGTGCTGTTTCTTGTAAAACCAAGAAGAAAATAATGGCACTTCAAGTAAATTTTTATTGCATTTGAGCTACTAAACAAAACTCTTTAGAAATGTTAAGAGAGTATATTCTTCTGAGAAATATGCAGTTGAACAGAAGTGGAAGATGAATAGTTCGTTAGCAGCTCTGAAGTCTAGCATAATGTTAGTGTTTTAGCTTGATATGTTCTAAAAGTAAGCTTCTCAATTCTTCTAGGATACTGATGAAATTCAGGTCAACTACCCAGGGTTGTTCGAGGTTATGGAAGACTTGCAAGGCAAGTATATACTTTGTGGAAACATGAATGTTTTGTATATCAGTGACGCAGACACAGAAGAGTTTCACTGTGTGTTTCTTAACTCCGAATCATAGAATAGTTTGGGTTGGAAGGGACCTTTGAGGGTCATCTAGTCCAACCTCCCTGCAAGTGAGCAGGGACATCTTCAACTAGATCAGGTTGCTCAGAGCCCCGTCCAACCTGACCTGGAATGCTTCCAGGGGTGGGGCATCCACCATCTCTCTGGGCAACCTGTGCCAGTGTTTCACCACCTTCATGGTAAAAAATTTCTTCTTTGAAAAAAATATACATAAATAATAAGTAAAGCTTATTTTAACAGTGAAAGCATGACTTTTTTTCTGATCTCTACTGAGTCAGGAGATTATGTCTGTCAGCAGATTTGTGTTGGGAAGCAGCAGAGTCAAAGAATTGCTACTTCGTCTGCAATGAATAGTCTGCTTCCCTAGTGTTCTCATTCTTTGTGAGCCTGTTCAGTGTAAGCTACTGAAAAGCCCTGAAAGGGAGACAGAAACATATATCCCACATACTAACTTTTCCTGTGAGCCTCCCTAATTATCCAGACACTCAGGAGACTGCTTGGGAATGAGGATAAATAGACCCTCAAATTGGAGTCTGCTGAGGAATGCAGAAAACAATTGAGATGCATAACAATTGAGTTAGTATTCTGATTGCATTTGTCATGGATTGTGAAGTAGTCATTCGTATACAGTCAGTTATTACTTACAGAGCAGTTCATGGCATCTTCTTACTCTAGATCAGCTGCCGTTGTTTAGAGTAATTCCTTAATGACAATAAAACTTAAATTCTCTGCAGAAACCTTCAGATGCAGTAAGTGATTAAAGAGATTAGAACTGTGGTTATTTCTTATTAAAAATCTCTTGGGATAGTAATTTTGATTCTTATCTGTTAAAAAAAAAAACAGATATGAACGGTGTGTCTGAATAAACACTGAGTACTCGTGCTTAAAATAAATTATACTAGAAAACCTAAATATTTGGAGACCGAGGCTGAAGAACTAATAATTTGAAATCATTCCTAGCAATACAAACGGTAAATTGCAAAGCATTGTCATTAAAAGGCTTAGATTCTTATAGGTAAGAAACCTAATTATTTGCAGTATGTTGTTCTCTCTCACAGTGAGATTCAGAGGATTCTATACTTACTCTGGTTTAATAAAAATCTGTCATTAGTGCATGACACTTAACTCATGGTATATGCTGTATCTTCTTTTTCTTAAAGCAAAAACATATTTTTAGGTATGGGGGAGAGTAATTGCTCTTGGAATAGAAAACCTCTGCTACACAGGGAGACAATGTTGGCAGCTGCTGCCATATACAGAGGTAAGTGAGAAGTGATGAGTTAATCTGAAATGACTTTTAGAACATATTTTCTGTCTTTTTTCTGACTTCTGTGTAAAAAAAAAAAATATTTTGGAATAGAACGAAATATCATTATCATACAGGTATTTTTAACCTTAACTATAATAGAAGGATTTGAACTATGTTGATGCACCAGTATGAGATATTTTTATTGTCCCAAATCTTTCATCAAGAGTCATTGTGATGAATAATATGTCATACTTAGTTCTAATGTTATGAGAACTAAGTCTTTCTTAGAACTAATGTTCCGTGTACCTTTTTTTCCTCTTTCTTCCTGCCCTAACAGAAATGTACGGAAATAGCGATGGCTCAGTACCTGCCACGTTTCAGATCTACTACATGATTGGCTGGAAATTCCATGAATCACAGGTAATGTGAAGCTGAACTATTTTCTCTTCGAAGGTACTTTTTATAGTACTGATGCTTTAAAAGCTTTTTGCAAAATATTTTAACTTAAAATTGGCCCTATATTTTTGTTTTTCTTCTTTTTTTTTTTTTTTTCCTTAGGCAAGACCAGCCCAGAGAGGTTCTGCAACAGTTTCATTTGGAGATCTCGCAAAAATAGATGGACTTCTTTCAAGAGGAAAAAAGTAGTTCTTCACCAGAAATAAGTTGTCTTGAAGCTTCTACAAAACTTGTCATTACAGATAGTCTTCACTTGTGCCTATTTTGGGACAACATTCTGAAATTATAATCTGTATGCAGCAGGGTTTTTTGGTTTTTTACTGCCTATGCTACACTGTCAGCTATGTAAAACGGTGTTCAGTTTTTGTTTCTAGAGAAGTATTTGAGCAGTATTCTAAGCAAATACACGCTCTCCCAACTTTTGATTAAATTGCTATTCTCAAATGTAATGCCTTTTCCAGCGTCTCAGTATCACAGACTGCTCCAGGTATGATTTGCAAGTCTTTAGTGTATATCACCCTGTGTTATTTAATTATTCCTAAAGGGTGGTATGCAGTAACGATGGTAGACAGTACTTGTTGGCAAGTGTATTTATAAGACATCCTATAAGAGAAAATATCAGCAAATACACAGATCTAAATTACTATATTTTTGTGTGTTGGAAATTATGGGTGAAAAGTTACTGTCAGTTATTCTTTGAAATTTGAATGTTTGACTTCTGTATAAGGAGCTGGTGAAGTGAGTTCTGTATTATAAAAATATCTCGGGTTGCTACGCTTCACCTACAGCCCTCAAATTTGATTACTTTTCCTTCCACGGCCAAAGCTGGAAATGTTTCTGAACATGAATAGTAGAGCTCAGCCAGAAGGAAAGTTGGATGCTTCATTGTAGCTTTAACAGAATGTACATATCATGATTTGACTTAATTTACTGAAAGGAGCAGCAAGCAGAAGAGTCACCTAGCACTCAGATCATAGAAACATAGAATGGTTTGCGTGGGAAGGGACCTTTAAAGGCCATCTAGTCCAACCCCCCTGCAGTGAGCAGGGACATCTGCAATTAGATCAGGTTGCTCAGAGCCCCGTCCAACCTGACCTGGAATGTTTCCAGGGATGGGGCATCTACCACCTCTCTGGGCAACCTGTGCCAGGGTTTCACCACCCTCACTGTGGAAAAATGTCTTCCTTGCGTCTAGTCTAAATCGACCTTCTTTTAGTTTAAAAGTTTAAATGTGTGTTTCAAATTAACTAATTAGCTTAGAATTGGCATTCTCTGGAGTTGGTACTCTTGGATTTTTTAACATTTTTTAACTTTTTTTAACCTGTTCTCACAGCATTTGAAAAATTGAAGGTGATACTTTATCTAACAATTAGTTAAAAATTACATTTGCACATTACTTTCTGTGTTTCTACTATCGGAGGCTGAAAAGCATGAAGGATACTTTATTCTCCTTCGTTGTGATGTGGAGCTATGACTTTTCCTGTATATAACTGCATTTCCAGAAATTGCTGTTAGTTATGAATATGGCCAACTAACCTCAGCTGTCTAGGAAAAAATAATCTACCCAGAGATTGCACTTGATGGTAGTACTGATAGAGAATGGTAGAAAGGAAAAGCATGAAGAATACAATAACCAGGTGTACCATTCAATCAGTTTTATCATTGTATCTAGGTGTTGTATCACTACTGGTGGAAAAGCAAGCTACTCTAGGCCTGTTGTGAGGAGATGATCCAGCAGGTGGAGTGTGACAGAATGGTGTGGCACAGACCAGATAGGCAAGGTAGGCAGAAACCTTCGTGTTAAGTTAGGGATTATCGAATTATGATTCAAAGACTAATACAGATATTAAAGTTACTTGCTACTGCTTAACCAGTACTCCATTTTCAAAATAACAGAAATGCTGTTCAAAAAGAAACTATTCATGCAGTATTTAGCTGACTAAAAGAACAATTTAAGGGCCTAATTTGGGGCTTTGACTTTGAATAAGAGATGGGCAGAGAAGGTACAAAACATCCTGATAAGGAGGGAAGGAATCTTCTGTCCTGCTTTTGCTTACAAGCCTAATCCATAATTATTCAAGCTGAATGAGTGCATCTTCGGTTTTCCTTAGAAAAGAACAGTAACCCTCCTGGAAAAAGGGGGAGAGCCTGTAAGCGGTTTGATAATAGGTCTGTATAGCCCTTAAGACTAAATCTAAAAAAGCAGCTTCTGTCTCTGAAAGCCACCATTTTTTTGCAATATGTCGATGGACTTAATACAAGATACTGCATCTCAACAGGTCATCTCTGTCTTAAATAAAATTCACTTATTTCAAGGGGAAACTTGCCGGGTACCCAAATGTATGTTTCTATGAAGTTGTGTGTCAAATGACTGTGTAACTTTATGCATTTTTGCTTTATTAGGTTAATTTCTAGTCACTTGAGCTGGTGGTTGTGACTCAGATATGTGAAGGGAATGAGGAGGTGGAATGTGCTGGGTAAATGTTAATTGGACAAGTGCTTCTACTGTGCTTGTTTGAAGCACTCATTTATGGGGAAAAGGAAGGATTTCCAGTTCTTTAATTCCATATTCCACAGATGGAATATATAAACAATGAAGTTTCTGAAGTTTCTGAACAGGGAGAAATAGAAGTTTTCTTCCTAGCCCTTGGAGGGGACACGCGCATGCACACACACACGTTTAGCTACTCAGTTAACTTGGAAAAGGGCTGGGGAGTAGTAAAAGTGAGGAGTAATAAATATGGCATTGGAGCAGTGTTGGTCGGAATTAGGGGGCATGCGACTGGCAGGTAAGGTGTTTGTTTCCCTGGCTGACTACATTTGAATAACTGCCTTTTGTGTGGTTTTAAAGGCAATTATTTTTTTAATGCAGTGTGCTTCTTGGAATTCTAGGTTACTCTGATTTCCACTAGTTGCTTTCTTTGTATGGCACTTGAATGAATAGCTTTGAAAACAGTTAGTTTACTATGAACAGATGGTTTTGTCACATAAGGCTCTGTTATATTTTAATTCTCTTTTTCAGATTTAAGTCTTTATGGCTTTCTGAAATTGTAATGAAGAAGAATGTGGCTGCCAGTTGCTAGTCTAGAAATTATTTTAAACTCTAAGTGCATGTTAAAAATGAGCTTTTTGCAGAGTAAGTAACTTTTAAAAAATAGTTGCTAAGGTGACATAAATGTCTCCGGTAAGCTTAGTTTTTAAAATCTTTATGGATAATACTGAATGTTTTTCTACTGATTACAGAAGAGTGGAAAAAAGAATTCTGGGAGATAATTATTTTGACTAATCACAAGTTAGGAACCCAAAAATAAAAAAAAAAAAGTGTAGAAGAAGCATGTTTACACTTAACGAGCATTAGTATTTTTGAGCCTCAAAAGGTCCTGAGGGTCTGAGTCACAGATCAATGAGCATGCTTGGTCAGTGTCTTTGATTACAAGATCTGTCAATGTATAGTTTTATGCAAGTCTGCTTAGGATGCAGGGAAGATAATGAGGCCCTACATTTTGTAACCCACACATTAGATTTTGCAGCTCCTGTACTTTCAAAAGACTGTGAGAATTTATGAAGTTAAAACATGGGAAACTATTCTTGATTACCTCTAATTTATGAAAATGTTATCAGCAGAAGTTCAGAAGCAAACTGTACAAAATTCAATTTAACTATTTTTTTACTCTTTAGAGAAATAAATATGAATGACACTTTTTTCAATTTTTTTCTAGACGCAAGCTAGAACTAAACTTTGTCAGTTGAAGCGGGGAGAAACACACCACTCTTTCATATGGTGTTTAACTGGAATTTCCTGATGCAAAGATCTGATCTGGTAGATTAAATTCATTACAACATCCTGTCCAAGGAGCCACATTAAGAAAGCTAGCATGTATGTTAAACCTTTCAAATTTTCATTGTCTAACCCAAGAACTTAATATAAGCTTTTCAAAGATGTGATCTGTTTCAATCCAGGTTTTGGAGCCGTTATTTTGCGAGAGTACAGTTATTGTAGTAGTTTGATTGGACTCTGTCTCAGTACTGAAGCAAACATGACCTGTATAGCTAATTGGTTGATTTCCTGAATATCTTAGGTGCCCTCAGGTGAAGGAAAAGTGAAAAGAGAATTAAAAAAAAAAAGCAAAACCTGAGACAGTTAACATTTTAGCCAATGGCTGCATATCAATGTGAAGTAAAAAACACAGAAGAGAGTGCAGGTGCTTGTTGTAGGGGAAAACAACTTGTGGCTTAAATCAAGTTAGAATTGAAGTGGTTTGTTGATTAATAGCTTGTAATTAACTGTTAGTCCTTGCACTATACATGCAGGTTGAATAGCAGCAATATAACAGATAAATAGCTGTACTAGACCCTTACAAAACCTTAGTAAACACCTTCAGATGCCTGAACACCCTTTGACAGCAATCCCCCACAAGTTTGCAGCTTACATGGTCACCTCTCTCCCTTTAACAGGAGGTGTCGAGTGTAAGAGCCCACCCTTTTAGGAGTACACGTTACCCTGTTTACATCCATTGTCTTTGGAGATGTGGATG